>NW_028156283.1:97500-180000 GCF_964263955.1 Coregonus lavaretus
GTACCAGTATCCCAAAGTTTACGCTAAAAACAAGCATAAAAAACTACTATTATATTATAAGTATTTCGGTGACAACCTGGTTGATTAACAATATTGGGTTGTTAACATATTTTTTTAAATATATATAAAGAAATGTGAAAACAACTAAAAAGGCAGTGTAGAACACCATTGCCCAAAATGCATTGCTCCAGTAACTTTCAAAACATTTTTCCAAGGTTGGCCCCCAAAAATGTATTTTTTTCCTATGAATGAAGTCGCACAAAAATGTGTGTATTTTCACACGAATTAAGCCACACAAAAAAGAGCATCTCTTTATCAAATCCTCCTTCAGAGTCACATGCAGGTAAAACATTGTGATTTCTATATAGTGCTGTATCTGAAAGAGCAAATTCTGCAGTTTCTATGACACTTACCTTTATCAAATAACTCTGCAAATTCAAGAGGTGAAGCTCTATTTCCAAATGTCACTTTTCTCAACAATATCTGTGCTGTCAATGTATTTAGCAGATGACCACTCCAGCAGCAGCATTTCTCTGGCAACTAAGCAGAAACTAGTAACATCATCCAGTTAAAATATGCTATTCGGTTGTCAATGGATGAATGGCCAATAGAAACCAGATAGAAACTAATAATGATGCATGTGACTTCTGTTTTGGTTAGCAGCGGATGTCGAAACCAACTTGCTCAATGTCTTTCCATATCTGGGGAAAGATGAAACCAGGCCAGCGGGTGAGTGACTGTTTGACTGTGGTTTTGAGCCTTACATGGGCAAAGGCAGAAATGGGACCATAGACAGCTTCTTCACATCAATTTCCCTGTCAGACAAGTTGATTGTAAAGAAGACTATCCTGCTCAGAACAGTGAACAAACAAAGGCAGAAGCTGCTGGTAAAGCAACACTCACGTTGTGATGGAGAGTGGTAAAGCAACACTCACGGTGTGATGGAGAGTGGTAAAGCAATACTCACGGTGTGATAGAGAGTGGTAAAGCAACACTCACGGTGTGATGGAGAGTGGTAAAGCAACACTCACGGTGTGATGGAGAGTGGTAAAGCAACACTCACGGTGTGATGGAGAGTGGTAAAGCAACACTCACGGTGTGATGGAGTGTGGTAAAGCAACACTCACGGTGTGATGGAGAGTGGTAAAGCAACACTCACGGTGTGATGGAGAGTGGTAAAGCAACACTCACTGTGTGATGGAGAGTGGTAAAGCAACACTCACGGTGTACAGATGTTAAATAAATAAGTGTTAGCTTCCTCAGCACCATGCACCCCACTGTTGCCACCGGCGGTGACCAGAAGAAGAAACCGGAGACAGTGACAGACTACAATCACACAAAGGTATATACAGTATCTCTACCATATACAGATAGCCTTCCCATCTGCCAAACACCAAATAGGATCCCCTTTTATTATATTAGTTTCATATTATTACTATTAGTATTATCATTCTATATAATTATAACCTTTTCTTTTCTATTTTATTTTTGTGGATGCTAGACCAGATGTCCAGACTGTACTCTGTAAAAGGGGGTACTCTCCTCTGGCCTGCTGACTGTACTCTGTAAAAGGGGGTACTCTCCTCTGGCCTGTTGACTGTACTCTGTAAAAGGGGGTACTCTCCTCTGGCCTGTTGACTGTACTCTGTAAAAGGGGGTACTCTCCTCTGGCCTGTTGACTGTACTCTGTAAAAGGGGGTCACCAAGCAGGCCGCCAAGACACTGGGAAAAAATACACAATGTCAAGACAGCAGGTCCTGTTCTCCCTCTTCCCCAAGAACCACAGCTCCTACTGGGGAAAAAGACACAATGTCAAGTCAGCAGGTCCTGCTCTCCCTCTTCCCCAAGCACCACAGTTCCTACTGGGGAAAAAGACACAATGTCAAGTCGGCAGGTGAACACCGAACAAGGCCCATGAAAACTGTGTGCAGGGAACCGATTTGATTTATTTGTGGACCTGAAGCATAAAGAGAAGACGTGATCGGTTCATGTGTAAAGGCTCGGTACAGTGTCTGATACAATCAACACATTATTGTTTTTACATCTTGTCATGAATATATTTCCACAAATATATATTTATTTAATTCATCCTTTACAATTGTTCATGCACTGGTGCTTTTGTTTAGGAAGACAGCAAATCATTTCACCTGAACACCTGGCTAGTTATATTATTATTATTATACTTTTTTTATTTGTACTTTGTCAAAATAAACTGTAAATTGACTTTATTAAGTACTATAACTCTATTTCTAATTGAATCTACAAATAAAGTTGATTAAATGGTTTACACAGTAATGTTTTCATTGTAAGGGAAACAGAAATAGGCTATAGGCCTTTTTTGTAGAATTAACTATTGTTGTTATTTTTTTATTGATATATTTCCACTAATATTTCTTAATGCAATAAATAATTTACAACAGTTAATGCACTATTTATCAAGTATTTATTTAACAAACCATGTTTGCACACCTTGCACCTTGCTGGTTGATATGCATCTGATGCATATGCTAAAGTGGACGCCTGGTAACTTTCTCTAGCGGGTTCTGATATGCTGAAAGAACAGGCGGTTCTAGTGTTAAGGACTGGTAGATGGGTGTTGCTCATGCATTCACTCATGCTGACCGGCTCCAGTACTTTGTTGTTGACTAAAGCATCCAAGTCAGCCTTGTCTTTTGGTCTGATAGCATAAGGTACAGGTCCTGCTTTCAGAAACGTTGGTTTGCTGTCTGGCTTAATGCTAAGCTTCCCTGTAATGTCGTTCATACTACCCAGCTGTCCATTAAAGACTTCTCCATGTTTCTTTAAGATGGCAGGTAGGTCTGTGTCTCCATGTGTCATTGTATGCACTGATGGCCAGTCCAGTGTGATTTTCTCCAACTATGAACATCCCAGTAGTGATGCATAGTCTCCTTTCACAACATAGAGTGGCAGCTTTTCAGTTTGTCTGTTTACCTGAACTGTCACATCAGTGATGTCTCTCACAGCAAGAGATTAACCTGTGTAAGTCTTTAACACGAGGTGCGCTGGTTGAAGTGGAAGGTGTTTCAGTGTATTGTTTCTGACCAGTGGCGGCTCCTGAAAAAATTCTCAGGAGGGGCAATTTTTCTGATGATTTAGGTGACCTACACACATTTTAAAAAAGATATGTCCAGCAACAACATGAAGACAGGGGCAGCATATAAGTCAATACCAGAAGCATTTATTGACTGATCTGGGGAGATGGATTCCAGTTTCTGTGACAGATTATAAATAATCTCTGATGCCTTTGTTATATTAGCTTTTTGTTGAATGTACTGTCGTAGTAAATATATAATGTTATAGCTTGGTCTGACTAAAATCTTGTGCATGACCCATTTTGTGTTGGGCGTTTGTTTTCAATCAATGCTGTTCCTATCCTATAACAATGGACAAAAGAGTCCTATCTTGTCAGCCTTGTCAGCAGGTGGCCAAGGACAACACCCACGCCATAGGTCTCTCAGTTCTTCCAACTCACGAGTTCTTGCTCTGAGGACACACACACACACACACACACACACACACACACACACACACATCATCATCACTGATAACACACACACACACACACATCATCACTGTTAAACACACACACACACACACACACAAATCCCCTCTCTTTAGGCTGAACATTTGAAGACAGAGAACCCGACTCAGAGCCAATGCAACAGTGGAGGGGACCTCGCCCAACTCATCAGGGCCAATCAGAAGATCAGAACTACTAGATTCAACCTACATCATTTATTGTATAAAATGTCTGCACACAATGTTTTCGGGGCTCTCTTCTTCCTAAGAGTTTGACGAATGAGTCCGTGCACGCGATTCCAGATATATTTACCTCTGAATAAACTGCCTTTATTATACCATATCCACCCTGTCCAAAGTCTCTACTTGGTCTCAGTTCTCCAGTAAACTTGTGATTATCAACAGTACACAACGGTAACAAACAATTGGGGGAACTCACGGGGCAGATAGTAAGGTCGCAATGACACAGAAAGCAGTTCAATGTCGGGGTACAGAGTCGCTCTCTTACCAGGATCGCGGTCCGCTCTGACCAGGGTGAAGCCGGCCGGCTCCACTTCTCTGTCCGGGACTCTGTCATCCAGCCAAGTCTCCCAGCTGTATTGGATTCCGCTGCCAGCAGCGTTTTCATTATTTAGTCCGTTCGTAGCGGGTATGTACACGATCAACAAGATCAGTCCAAAACCCAACACTGGAAATCCATGGTTGGCAGAATGTTTGTAAACTAAGTCTACAAATTAAAAACATAAAATAACGCCACACTGCAGGTCGCAACAGAGACGCTGCTAGCCACTATTGTCTTAGTTACGTTCATGGTTACGTCACGTATGACGAAAGCGCGTAAATGCAAGCCCACAGACACCCATAGAGAATGTATTGAAAGCTTTGAAATTTGAAAAAAATAGATTTTACATGACAGGCTATGAGAGACTTCTGGGCGATTTTCAACCTGACTGAAATCGCCCCAAAAACGGGCGGGGCCATTTGAAGCACGACTTTAGCCTGATTTGACATTTAGTGGCTGGCAGATCAGACGTGAACACTGATAACTACTGTTGCCGTGATATAATTGATTAGAAAAAAAATCCCTTCCTTTTCCCGTTTGGCAGTGCGTCGCCCATATCGCCCTATTGAACAGGCCGTCCCTGTTTCTGACACAAGAGATACAGCTGCCCCTGTGTCAATCTCCATACCCACCGGCTGTCCCTCTAGCAAGGGCGAGACATAGTAGCCGTGCGACCCGCCAGGAAAAAGTCCGGATTTTCAGTGTGACTTCCTCGTCTGATGAGTCACTCACCTCAGTGTTCTCTTACTCAACAGTGTGAACATGTCTATTTGTCTTTCGTTGGAATGTCTGTTTCCTGTTTCCCTTTTTACCACAGGCTGGACAATCCATGTCCTTCCACCAGCATGTAGAAGCCTGATGTCCCTTTTTACCACAGGCTGGACAATCCATGTCCTTCCACCAGCATGTAGAAGCCTGATGTCCCTTTTTACCACAGACTGGACAATCCATGTCCTTCCACCAGCATGTAGAAGCCTGATGTCCCTTTTTACCACAGACTGGACAATCCATGTCCTTACACCAGCATGTAGAAGCCTGATGTCCCTTTTTACCACAGGCTGGACAATCCATGTCCTTACACCAGCATGTAGACACCTGATGGCCCTTTTTACCACAGACTGGACAATCCATGTCCTTCCACCAGCATGTTGATACCTGATGTCCCACCTTGCCACAGTGGAAGCATGTGACTTGATTTCCTGGTCTCTGATTTTCAGTTGAAACTCTGTGATCAACTTTTCATTTATTTGAAAGGAACACAGACAAGAACAAATAGCAGCAGGAATGGTTATACAGCTAGAGACAGAACACTGTTAAATTATAAAATGTATATCAGTATATTATGGAAACCACTTATTGTATGTAAATACAATTATATAATAATAAAATCAGTAAGGTACACATTTGCACGAAATGATCATGAATGGGCAATCTGTTGGGTAAAACCCACTACAGGAGTTATTTTATGGTTTCAGCTGCAATTGTTGTTTGGCTAGCCCCATGGATCCTAGCAGTGGATAGTTCTAAATAAATGATATCTATAAAAGTGCTGATCCAATGAGGTGTGGTGGTTGCCATCTTAGTTCCAACATCTTTTTAGCTGCTGTCCAACCTGACAACATTATACGTCTTGGCTGTAATGACAGTGGTGAATTATCATTCAGTAATAACAGTTTGGGGGAACAAGGTATGAGGATACCTCTTTCCAAAACATGTCCCCTGGTCACTCCCAGTACATATGATTAAATGAGCCCAAGGCACCTTGATTACATAGATCACACAGAGGAGCGGTTGTGATTTCTATTAAATGATGTTTTCTAGGTGGAAGGTTTACCCTGTGTATGAGATTAAAATGTATCAGCTGATGATTAGGATTGTTAGATGAACCCACTAAGTTCCTGATGAACTCAACTGGTGAGCCTCTTTAGCAGCTAGTTCCATGGACACACTGATTTCAATGTCCTTTGCCAAGGTCAGATGACTTTCAGTCAACAGTCTCTTTTGTGTAGCTTCACTCCGTAGCCCACATACTAGTCTGTCTCTAATGATGTCATTTAGAACAGCATTAAACTCAGTGTTCTGGTAGTTTCTTTAATGCAGCAGCAAACATTGTTACTGATTCTCCCTCTTCCTGATGTCTCCTGTGGAACCTGAACCTTTCAGCATTAACTAGTGGTTCTGGTGAAAAATGTCCTTTAAGTATCTCCACAATATCCCCATACGTCTTATTACCTGTTCTGTCTGGCTGTAGCAGGCTGCCTAGTAAATTAAATGTCTTTGGCCCCATTACACTAAAACATGGAGGCACAATGTTGTCCTCATCCATGTCTGTTCTGTATATGAGCTCCACTGCTCAATACTTTCATTAGACTGTCCAATGTTTCCAACAATTCCAGCCATTTTTCGTTTCTCAATAAGCTCCTGATTGTCACTCACTTCAATATTGTCCTCAACCAAAGCAATATTTTCCTCAGTCACGTGATCTTCATTCACTTCACTCACTGACGTTTCCTCCTCAAGTTCGCTCATTTAGCAGATTTAATTAAAAGGTTTGTCTTCACAGTTGAATAAATGTCCTTTCCTTTAATCACTGTATATTCCTCCTTTTTAATCACGTTGTTTTCCCGCTCCGATGTCCGTCTCCAGTCCTTTTCTGCCGTCCATGACGATGTTAACTCCAGTGGTGGAAAAAGTACCCAATTGTCATACTTGAGTAAAAGTAAAGATACCTTAATAGAAAATGACTCAACTAAAAGTGAAAGTCACCCAGTAAAATACTACTTGAGTAAAAGTCTAAAAGTATTTGGTTTTAAATATACTTAAGTATCAAAAGTAAATGTAATTGCTAAAATATACTAAAGTATCAAAAGTAAAAGTACAAGTATAAATCATTTCAAATTCCTTACATAAAGCAAACCAGACGATTTTCTTGTTTTTAAAA
The DNA here is from genome assembly GCF_964263955.1 of Coregonus lavaretus. NCBI lineage: Eukaryota > Metazoa > Chordata > Actinopteri > Salmoniformes > Salmonidae > Coregonus > Coregonus lavaretus. The sequence continues at coordinate 104,544 of NW_028156283.1, forward strand.
TGTACATTCATCCAGAGGCACACTCCAACACTCAGACAATTTACAAACAAAGCATTTGTGTTTAGTGAGTCTGCCAGATAAGAGGCAGTAGGGATGTTCTCTTGATAAGTGTGTGAATTGGACCATTTTCTGTCCTGCTAAGCATTCAAATGTAACGAGTACTTTTGGGTGTCAGGGAAAATGTATGGAGTAAAAAGTACATTATTTTCTTTAGGAATGTAGTGAAGTGAAAGTAAAAGTAGTCAAAAATATAAATAGTAAAGTCAAGTACATATACCCCCAAAAAACGACTTAAGTAGTACTTTAAAGTATTTTTACTTAAGTACTTTACAACACTGGTTAACGCTCTTTCTTAGCTAGCTCGAATATGCACTTGCCTCTGCTAGCAATACACTGTGCTAACATTAGCCTAGACTGGACCACAGAAAATAACAGTTTTAAACAGTTGTAAAAACCCACTTCTTCCAGACAGAATAGTTCCTGTAGATTCAGACTTACTCATCGCCAATCTGTTGTTATGTCTCGTTGGTTTCATAACCACGTCTGTATAACAATTCAATAATGATGAGACGGGAGACAGGAATCAGATCAACCATTTATCTGGAACGTGATCATCTCAACACATACAAACCCCCATGATGCTCTGCAGCACAAACCCAATATACAACAAATACATAGATAAGTAAATGGACACTAAACAAAACTCATAGAGGAATTTAAATGTTCAGCTGTAGAAAGTAGGGCCATGGGATAGGGTCAGAAAGGTCAGTATGTTTGATAACTGGTTACAGAGGTGACATAACAAGCATAAGGTCCATTATAACACAGTGAAGTAGAGGTGGGAGCTAAAAGCAGACATGGACAGTGAGACGGTGTGAGGAGGTCAGGGGTGAAACACTAGATCAGGACAGGTAGAAATGGCAGGGCTGGAAATAAACACAGAGACACATTCTGATCATGGCTCAGACCTGACCTGAGACACCCAAACAGAAGATGCCATAGCAAAGTCCTGTCCAGTAGGCTATATGGGATTTCCTTTCATCAAAATCCTACACATGGAAATGTGTCCAGTGTGTGTGTGTCCTGTGTGTGTGTCCTGTGTGTGTTTGTGTGTGTCCAGTGTGTGTCCTGTGTGTGTGTGTGTGTGTGTGTGTGTGTGTGTATGTCCAGTGTGTGTGTGTGTGTCCAGTGTGTGAGAGTGTGTGTGTCCACTGTTTGTGTGTGTGTCAATTGTGTGTGTGTGTCTAGTGTGTGTGTGGTTGTGTGTGTGTGTGTGTATCCAGTGTGTGTTCAGTGTGTGTGTCCAGTGTGTGTGTGTGTGTGTGTGTGTGTTCAGCATGTGTGTGTTCAGTGTGTGTGTGTCCAGTGTGTGTGTGTAGTGTGTGTGTGTGTTCAGTGTGTTTGTGTGTGTGTCCAATGTGTGTGTTCAGTGTGTGTGTGTGTGTTCAGTGTGTGTGTGTGTGTCTCGTGTGTGTGTGTGTGTGTGTCCCCAGTGTGTTTGTGTATGTGTGTGTGTGTCCAGTGTGTATGTGTTCAGTGTGTGTGTGTGTTGAGTGTGTGTGTGTGTCCAGTGTATGTGTGTGTGTGTGTGTTTGTCCTGCGTGTGTCTGTCCAGTGTGTGTGTGTGTGTGTGTGTGTGTGTGTGTGTGTGTGTGTGTGTGTGTCCAGTGTGTGTGTGTAGTGTGTGTGTGTGTTCAGAGTGTTTGTGTGTGTGTCCAATGTGTGTGTTCAGTGTGTGTGTGTGTGTTCAGTGTGTGTGTGTGTGTCTCGTGTGTGTGTGTGTGTGTGTGTCCCCAGTGTGTTTGTGTATGTGTGTGTGTGTCCAGTGTGTATGTGTTCAGTGTGTGTGTTTGTCCAGTGTATGTGTGTGTGTGTGTGTCCAGTGTGTGTCTGTCCAGTGTGTGTGTGTGTGTGTGTGTGTGTGTCCAGTGTGTGTGTGTGTGTCCACTGTGTGTGTGTGTCCAGTGTGTGTGTTTGTGTGTGTATGTGTTTGTGTGTGTCCAGTGTGTGTGCGTGTGTGTGTGTGTGTGTTTATGTGTGTCCAGTGTGTGTGTGTCCAGTGTGTGTGTGTCCAGTTTGTGTGTTTGTCCAGTTTGTGTGTTTGTCCAGTGTGTGTTTGTGTGTGTTAGTGTGTGTGTGTGTGTACAGTGTGTGTGTGTCCAGTGTGTGTGTGTATGTCCAGTGTGAGTGTATCCAATGTGTGTGTTTGTCCAGTGTGTGTGTGTGTGTGTGTGTGTGTGTGCATTGTGTTATAGTGTGTGTTTGTGTGTGTCCAGTGTGTGTGTCCATGTGTGTGTGTTTGTGTGTGTCCAGTGTGTGTGTGTGTCCAGTGTGTGTGTCTAGTGTGTGTGTTCAGTGTGTGTGTGTGTGTGTGTGTGTGTCTAGTGTGTCTAGTGTGTGTATGTGTGTGTGTGTGTGTGTGTGTGTGTGTGTGTGTGTGTGTGTGTGTCCAGTGTATGTGTGTGTGTGTGTCTGGTGTGTGTGTGTGTGTGTTTGTGTGTCCAGTGTGTGTGTGAGTGTGTGTGTCCAGTGTGAGTGTGTCCAGTGTGTGTGTGTGTCCAGTGTGTGTGTGTGTGTGTCCAGTGTGTGTGTGTGTGTGTGTGTGTTTCTGTGTGTCCAGTGTGTGTGTTCAGTGTGTGTGTGTGTGTGTACAGTGTGTGTGTGTGTGTGTGTTTAATGTGTTTGTGTGTGTGTGTTCCCAGTGTGTGTGTGTGTGTGTGTCTGTGTTACCATGGTTATTATTTACAGGGACACTGAGGAGTCAACATGAACCCTAAACCCTGGATAGAGGGGCTCAGTGAATGTGGAGTGGAATGTGTTCAGGTGGGTCAGTGTGTCAGAGGAGACTCTGTAGAAGGACAGAGTGCCGGCTGGCCAGTCCAGATACACTCCTACTCTGTGGGGGCTGGAGGAGGGGACGTCTATGGTAGTGGACTTATTATTGTGCCAGGCATAGTAACTGTTGTCATAGCAGAACAGACTCCAGGACTTGTCATTACATCCAATCCCACTGTCACCACCTCGTCCTCTCCTGCTGATTCCTTTATATGTCACTCCTATATCAGCCCAACTCCCACTCCACTCTACCTCCCAGTAACAGCGCCCAGTCAGACCCTCTCTACACAGCACCTGTCCAGAGTCCTCAGATCTCTCTGGGTGATCAGGATACGGCTGATTCTCTCTCCTACATGTCACCTTTCTGTTCTCCTCAGACAGAGAGAGGTCTCTGTTTACTGTGTTTGGGTCCAGTGTGAGATCACAGACATCTGATGGATGAAACGAGACACAATATTAGAAATCATCATCATCCTGAACACAAACACACACAATGAACACATCCTGAACACACACACACACACCCTGAACACACCTTCATGCAAATTTCTAATGTAACACGAACACGCCACACACACAGACACACACATTGTCAAAGCAACTCTTTGTAAACTTTGGGGTCCCTGATTTGTGCTTCTGTAGAACTACAGCTGATATTTAATATGACCAAGTAAGTAATGATGGTGGTCTTTGACTTTGACTTCACTTGAATTAAGACTTATTCTTAGTCATATTATTCACAGCAGTCAACACTCACATTTTCTAGGTCCAGGTTTCATTCTGTTCTCTCCACCATGTTCCACACTGTAGCGGTAAGCAGAAGAACAGACAGTCATTGAGGTATACATGTGAACTCACACACACACACACACACACACACACACACACACACACACACACACACACACACACACACACACACACACACACACACACACAGTCAGAATATAACTTTGTGTGTGTCCAGTATGTGTGTGTTTTTGTGTGTGTCCAGTGTGTGTGTCCAGTGTGTGTGTGTCCAGTGTGTGTTTGTCCAGTGTGCGTGTGTTTCCAGTGTGTGTGTGTGTGTCCAGTGTGTGTGTGTGTGTCCAGTGTGAGTGTGTGTGTGTGTGTGTGTGTGTGTGGGTCCAGTGTGTGTGAGTGTGTGCACAGTCCAGTGTGCGTGTGTGTTCAGTGTGTGTGTGTGTGTTCATGTGTGTGTGTCCAGTGTGTTTGTCCAGTGTGTGTGTGTGTGTCCATTGTGTGTGTGTGTGTCCAGTGTGTGTGTGTGTGTGTGTGTGTGTCCAGTGTGAGTGTGTGGTGTCCAGTATGTGTGTGTGTGTCCAGTGTGTGTGTGTCCAGTGTGTGTGTGTCCAGTGTGTGTGTGTGTGTGTCCAGTGTGTGTCATGTGTGTGTGTCCAGTGTGTGTCACGTGTGTGTGTGTGTGTGTGTGTGTCCAGTGTGTGTGTGTGTCCAGTGTGTGTGTGTGTGTGTGCGTATGTGTTCTGTGTGTGTGTGTTTGTGTGTTCAGTGTGAGTGTTTGTGTGTGTCCAGTGTGTGTGCCCAGTGTGTGTCTAGTGTGTGTGTGTGTGTGTGTGTGTGTGTGTGTGTGTGTGTGTGTGTGGGTCCAGTGTGTGTGTGTGTCCAGTGTGAGTGTGTGTGTGTGTCCAGTGTGTGTGTGTGTGTGTGTGTGTCCAGTGTGAGTATGTGTGTGTCCAGTGTGTGTGTGTGTCCAGTGTGTGTGTGTCAAGTATGTGTGTGTGTGTGTCCAGTGTGTGTGTGTGTGTGTGTGTGTGTGTGTGTGTCCAGTGTGTGTGTGTGTGTGTGTGTGTGTGTGTGTGTGTGTGTGTGTGTCCAGTGTGTGTGTGTGTGTCCACTGTGTGTGTGTGTGTTTGCCCAGTGTGTGTGTGAGTGTGTGTGTCCAGTGTGTGTGTGTGTGTGTCCAGTGTGTGTGTGTGTGTGTGTCCAGTTTGTTTGTGTGTATGTGTGTGTGTGTCCAGTGTTTGTGTGTGTGTGTCTAGTGTTTTTGTTTGTCCAGTGTATGTCCTCTGTCCAGTGATACACGTGCACATACAAACACACTGGACACACACACACACACACACACACACACACACACACACACACACACACACACACACACAGTCAGCATATAACTTAGTCCAAGTGGTGGTCAGAATGTTTGTCTTAACTAGCCTGTAAACTCCAACATGTCTGATATGAACATTGACATAAACCCTCTACATACTTGAGTTTCTCCAGTCTGCAGTGTGGATCCTCCAGTCCAGCAGAGAGCAGTCTGACTCCTGAGTCTCCTGGGTGATTGTAGCTCAGGTCCAGCTCTCTCAGGTGTGAGGGGTTTGACTTCAGAGCTGAGACCAGAGAAGCACAGCCTTCCTCTGTGACTAGACAGCCTGACAGCCTGCAAAGAGTCAAATCATATTAAAACCACACTGCTATTCTTTGGTGGTGAGAATAGTGGCAGTATATTTTTTTTACATTTTCAGATACATCAGTGTCCTGAAACCTGCCATATCTATTCATAAATTAAAGTATCATTATTAGAAATTATCATAATATTGCTTGTGAGAGAGAAACATGTATAGTACAAATATTTGAGTAGACTGACCAGAGCAGTTTAAAAAGTTGTATGAGTCAAAAGACAGACAGTGAGGTATCAGATTTAGATTGTATTGAGTATTTGGTCCCATATTCTTTGAACGCAATGACAACATCAAGCCAGTGACTGCCATTATTGAGAAAGAACATGAATGAATCATGAATAATAATGAGTGAGAAAGTTACAGAGGCTACAACAAAACATGCTAACCTCTCACCATTACCCTCAAATAAAAGGTGACATTCTGTACAGTCGCCTAATATGAAACATTCTATCTCAAATCCAAAATGCTGGAGTATAGCACCAAATGTTAAACTGTAAACTTCACTGTCCAAACACATATGGTGTGGACTATGTGTGCCTGGTAAACACGTGTGGATCTGATGAACAGTTATCACTTGTTGACCAACTACAGGAATACTGACCTCAGAGTCTCCAGTTTACAGTGGGGATTCCCCAGTCCAGCAGAGAGCAGCTCCACTCCTGAATCCTTCAGGTCATTGTTACTCAGATCCAGCTCTCTCAGGTGTGAGGGGTTTGACTTCAGAGCTGAGACCAGAGACGCACAGCCTTCCTCTGTGACTCCACAGCCTGACAGCCTGACAGAGAGATCATCATGATTTCACAAACACACTGTTAATTTAACACCAGTAGTGTAGAAGGACATTAATCTTCTGTCTCCTAGAATTGTATGGTCATATTGTTATACTAATGTGAACATCAATGCATTGATTCAATTTGTTTTTCAATATACAGTGGGGAGAACAAGTATTTGATACACTGCCGATTTTGCAGGTTTTCCTACTTACAAAGCATGTAGAGGTCTGTAATTTTTATCATAGGTACACTTCAACTGTGAGATACGGAATCTAAAACAAAAATCCAGAAAATCACATTGTATGATTTTTAAGTAATTAATTTGCATTTTATTGCATGACATAAGTATTTGATCACCTACCAACCAGTAAGAATTACGGCTCTCACAGACCTGTTAGTTTTTCTTTAAGAAGCCCTCCTGTTCTCCACTAATTACCTGTATTAACTGCACCTGTTTGAACTAGTTACCTGTATAAAAGACACCTGTCCACACACTCAATCAAACAGACTCCAACCTCTCCACAATGGCCAAGACCAGAGAGCTGTGTAAGGACATCAGGGATAAAATTGTAGACCTGCACAAGGCTGGGATGGGCTACAGGACAATAGGCAAGCAGCTTGGTGAGAAGGCAACAACTGTTGGCGCAATTATTAGAAAATGGAAGAAGTTCAAGATGACGGTCAATCACCCTCGGTCTGGGGCTCCATGCAAGATCTCACCTCGTGGGGCATCAATGATCATGAAGAAGGTGAGGGATCAACCCAGAACTACACAGCAGGACCTGGTCAATGACCTGAAGAGAGCTGGGACCACAGTTTCAAAGAAAACCATTAGTAACACACTACGCCGTCATGTATTAAAATCCTGCAGCGCACGCAAGGTCCCCCTGCTCAAGCCAGCGCATGTCCAGGCCGGTCTGAAGTTTGCCAATGACCATCTGGATGATCCAGAGGAGGAATGGGAGAAGGTCATGTGGTCTGATGAGACAAAAAATGAGCTTTTTGGTCTAATCTCCACTCGCCGTGTTTGGAGGAAGAAGAAGGATGAGTACAACCCCAAGAACACCATCCCAACCGTGAAGCATGGATGTGAAAACATCATTCTTTGGGGATGCTTTTCTGTAAAGGGGACAGGACGACTGCACCGTATTGAGGGGAGGATGGATGGGGCCATGTATAGCGAGATCTTGGCCAACAACCTCCTTCCCTCAGTAAGAGCAATGAAGATGGGTCGTGGCTGGGTCTTCCAGCATGACAACGACCCGAAACACACAGCCAGGGCAACTAAGGAGTGGCTCCGTAAGAAGCATCTCAAGGTCCTGGAGTGGCCTAGCCAGTCTCCAGACCTGAACCCAATAGAACATCTTTGGAGGGAGCTGAAAGTCCGTATTGCCCAGCGACAGCCCCGAAACCTGAAGGATCTGGAGAAGGTCTGTATGGAGGAGTGGGCCAAAATCCCTGCTGCAGTGTGTGCAAACCTGGTCAAGACCTACAGGAAACGTATGATCTCTGTAATTGCAAACAAAGGTTTCTGTACCAAATATTAAGTTCTGCTTTTCTGATGTATCAAATACTTATCTCATGCAATAAAATGCAAATTAATTACTTAAAAATCATACAATGTGATTTTCTGGATTTTTGTTTTGGATTCCGTCTCTCACAGTTGAAGTGTACCTATGATAAAAATTACAGACCTCTACATGCTTTGTAAGTAGGAAAACCTGCAAAATCGGCAGTGTATCAAATACTTGTTCTCCCCACTGTATATAGTATATATATATTATAATACATATTAATCTCTAAACTTAATATTTCTTCCTGACGATTAGTACTTAAATTTCATTTTATGTACTCACAGAGCAGCTCTGGAGGCTTTGACCACTGGCAGCAGCCTCAGAAGACCTTCCTCTGATCTGGAGTATTTCTTCAGGTCAAACACATCCAGCTCCTTTTCTGAAGTCAGCAACACAAAGACCAGAGCTGACCACTGTGCAGGTGACAGTTCTTCTTTTGAGAGACTTCCTGATCTCAGGTAGCTTTGGATCCCCTCCACTAGAGAATGGTCATTCAGTTCATTCAGACAGTGGAACAGATTGATGCACCTCTCTGGAGAGCGATTCTCCCTGATCTTCTCCTTGATGTACTTGACTGTTTCTTCATGGCTCTGTGAGCTGCTTCTTGTCTTTGTCAGTAGACCTCGTAAGTGCTTCTGATTGGACTCCAGTGAGAGGCCCAGAAGGAAGCGGAGGAAAAGGTCCAGGTTTCCCGTCTCACTTTGTAAGGCTTTATCCACAGCACTCTTGTAGACAGTAACTTCAGTAACTTGCGGTTCGGCCATTAGATTCTCATTGTTGTTGATGAATGAGAGGAACACATATACAGCAGCCAGAAACTCCTGAATGCTCAGATGCATGAAGCAGTACACCTTGTCCTGGTACAGCACACATTCCTCTTTAAAGAGCTGTGTGCACAATCCTGAGTACACTGAGGCTTCATTGACATCAATGCCAGCCTCTATCAGGTCTTCTTCATAGAAAATCAGATTGCCCTTCACAAGCTGTTGAAAAGCCAGTTTTCCCAGTGACAGAATGTTCTCTTTATTCCAGCGTGGACCTGTCTCTTCTTTCTCAAGATACTTTTCATTCTTCTGTTTGGTATGAAACTCCACAAGGTGTGTGTACATCTCAGTCAGAGACTTTGGCATCTCTTCTGTCTTGTCTGTACTCAACATGTGTTCAAGGACTGTTGCAGAAATCCAACAGAAGACTGGAATGTGGCACATGATGTGGAGGCTCCTTGATGTCTTTATGTGTGAGATGATTCTGCTGGCCAGGTCCTCATCACTGAATCTCTTCCTGAAGTACTCCTCCTTCTGTGGGTCATTGAACCCTCGTACCTCTGTCACCTGGTCAACACACCCTGAAGGGATTTGATTGGCTGCTGCAGGTCGGGTAGTTATCCAGAGGAGAGCAGAGGGAAGCAGATTTCCCTTGATGAGATTTGTCAGCAGAACATCCACTGAGGTTGACTTTGTGACGTCACAACATATCTTGTTCTTCTGGAAGTCTAGGGGCAGTCGGCACTCATCCAGACCATCAAAGATGAACAGAACTTTGTACTTGTCGTATATGGAGATTCTTGATTGTTTGGTTTCCATTGAGAAGTGACTGAGAAGTTCAATCAAAGTGTGTTTTTCCTTTTTCATCAAATTCAGCTCCCGAAAAGGGAATGAAAATACAAATTGGACATCCTGATTTGCTTTTCCTTCAGCCCAGTCCAGAATGAACTTCTGCACAGAGACTGTTTTTCCAATGCCAGTGACTCCCTTTGTCAGCACAGTTCTGATAAGTTTGTCTTGTCCAGTTAAGGGTTTGAAGATGTCGTTACATTTGATTGCAGTCTCTGGTCTTGCTTGTTTCCTGGTTGTTGTCTCAATCTGTCTCAGCTCATGTTCATTATTGACCTCTCCTGTTCCACCCTCTGTGATGTAGAGCTCTGTGTAGATCTTATTGAGAAGTGTTGGGTTTCCTTGTTTAGCGATCCCCTCAAATACACACTGAAACTTCTTCTTTAGATTAGATTTGAGTTCACGTTGGCAAATCACAGCAAGCTCATCTGAATGAAGAAATAACATAATAACAACATTAATATTACGTCTGTTTTAATGGCTACAGTATTGTAAGACTGTCTTATAAAGTTTAAATTATAATCATTTATTCTCTTAACTGTCTGTATAAATCTGTAAATGTTTTCATAATGCATTACACACTGGTGTGACTGATTTATATCATTATTGGTATTATTGATGGCATTAATAATGTTGTCTCTCTCTCTCTCTCTCCTCTCTCTCTTTATCTCTCTCTCTCTCTCTCTCTCTCTCTCTCTCTCTCTCTCTCTCTCTCTCTCTCTCTCTCTCTCTCTCTCTCTCTCTCTCTCTCTCTCTCTCTCTCCTCTTCTCTGTCTAAATTAATCACCACAACACATCCCTGCTGCTACTTGATGAGGTCACTAGGTGTTGTGTTAAGGCTGCTACAATATCATTGAGTTACACAGCTACTTTAGCTGTACTTTAGCTACAGCTTTTAAATGTTCTAAAACAGCATTCAACATGAGGCAGACAGCTCTTACTTTTCTCCAGTGTGTCAGCAAGCTCCTTCTGGTTCATTTTCCTCAGGACGTGCAGTGTGATTTTCAGAGCCCCCTCTCTGGCACTGCTCTCCTGCTTCTCATCTTCAGCATCCACCACTTCCTTATCCTGCTTCTGACTCTCAAAGCCTTCTGGGAGTTCTGGACTAAGAATCCTCTTGAACATCTTCAGCTCGTTCTTCACAAATGTTATAATATTCTCTTCAAGCAACTGAAATAAATCAAGTAATTAAGTTATGCAAGAGACTAAATGCTTTCTCATTAACATATTAATGAATGATTGACAGGTCAACTTTACTTGAGGTAAACAAAAACAAATGTACATAACAGGACCACATACACTGAATATGGAGGCCAGGTCTGTTTGATGACTCTGGGAAGACTGATCACTGAGAATCTCTGACTCTGATCTCTCCTGTTGGTTTCTGTGGACAAAACATGAGATTACATCTCATCATCCAGGGAGTGCACACACATACACACACACACACACACACACACACACACACACACACACACACACACACACACACACACACACACACACACACACACACACACACACACACACACAAACACACACACTCAAAGGGAATGTTGTGTTAGTTTAATATTGTTTCAGGACTATGAAAATGGAAAAAAGGATTAGCCTATGGATTATGAAAACAACTAAAATAAATGGGAAAATGGGAGAGGAGAAATGACTAGAGACAGTGTTGTTTAACTCACTGACCATGACCCATGAGTTCTTCTTACCTTTGTTCAGTAGAAAAGTCTCCCTCTCTGAACTCTATAAGTTGATCCATAGACCAGTCACTCTTCATGGACACACAGCTAGGTACAGGGGAGGCTGGTCTCTCCTGCTTGATTGGGCTTCAACACAACAGAGACAAACATTACGTCTCTCATCTACTCTGAGCTCAGATGGGGAAACATAAGAAGAGTTTCATTCCAAAACGCTATATATCCATTTTCAGAAATGTTCGGAAATTAGCTTCTATTGTTTAAAGAAATTATCAAATAAATGGTTGTGTTTTTTCACTAGCTAATCATGGCATGATGTTGTTCAATGACAGGCATGTGTTTGATTAAAATCAATCACTTGATGGTTTCATTTCAGAGAGACAAATAATCATGTTTTTTTGCACAATACTATATATCTGCCTCACTCTCAGAGAAATAAGTAGTACTGCTAGGTTTGACACAGTAATAATATATATCTACCTCACTCTCAGAGAAATAAGTAGTACTGCTAGGTTTTACACAGTAATAATATATATTTGCCTCACTCTCAGAGAAATAAGTGCCTCACTCTCAGAAAAATAAGTAGTATTGCTAGGTTTTACACAGTATTAATATATATCTGTCTCACTCTCAGAGAAATAGGTAGTACTGCTAAGTTTTACATAGTCAAATGTGACCGATCAGCTCAATTTTATGTAGCAAAATTTGAAATTTGTGTTTTTGAAATTGGATACAAGTAGAGACTCAGCTAGAAAATTGTATATCATACACTACAGTTGAGGAACAATGGGAAAGTAATTCTGCTTTGAAAGATGATAAACTTGTAACCTCAATTTTGAGAAAATGGCCTTTGAATGTTTTGGTTCACCTACTGGAGAGCTCTTCTTTATCTACAGTGGTTTTACTTTGGCAGATAATGTCACCCATCTAATTAAATCGTTTTTTAATTTATTAATAATTAACTAAATGTATGGTCTTTTTGGTTTATGTCAGTTTCATTGTTTGTTATGCTATAATTGGTTATTTTATGGTTGTAAGTGGTAAAATGAAGTAGAAAATGTCATATTTTGCAATTCTGAGTAATTACTACTTTAGTAAGGATATACTTTATTATAATTCCAATAGATGGCAGCATAAGACCACAAATGACATTTCAGAAGGTTAGTTTAGTTTTCTCCCTGGATACACCACCACTCCCCCTCACAGGAAAACTCCTGCACATGCTTTTTACTGTCCCTTTCCACACTGCTAACGCGAGAGGAACGACTGAAAAATCATTTAACAGATTACTGTGAAATAATATAATGATGATTCATGTTTATTATTAGCTGTTTTTATGCTCATGTTTTGAAATTATACTTCATTACTATAAAGATTATCAATAAGCCTGAACATTAATTTAGTCACCTCTGGTCGAGAAAAATGTGTTTTCCTAGTACATTCATTGTCAGATTCATCAACCAGCAGCGAGCACTCTGCCTTCTAGCACAAGCGAGGGGCATGTTGAGGTACATTTGCTAACCGGGAGGGTTGCATGATGTAATTCATTGGTGGGCTGGAAGACACACTCTTGTCTTTTCTATTCCGAGGTTGTTTAATCGCAATATTAGAAATTTAAAAATGCATGTATACTAGGGTTGAGGTTGGAGCATCTGACTAGTGATTATTTACCAGGGGTTCAACAACTGCTATAGTCACTATTTAATTGCTCTTCCAAAAGCAACACAGGCCTAATACGAGATATATAGCTAACTCAAGTAATGAGTGACCATTTTAGAAAATCATGGGACATATAGTATTTGGTTGCATTATATTTTATGTCAATCATATTGCTGCTTGTAGCCTATAACTGATGCTTCGTGGTCTTATGCTGCCATCTATTGGAAATATTTAGCAATTAAAAGTTATTAATTCACGTACAGACATTGGTGAGGCAGCTGAGAAATAAAGTGTATTAGATCAGTCTCAAACCTGCCCCACGCCAATTGCTGTACTTTCACACAGAGGTTACTAGGTCACCCAATTCAAACCACATTTGAAAAATAAAACAAATGTGTCTTATTTATCAAGTGTTCTGTCTTGCAATTATACATATAATAAAATAACAACAAAATAATCAAAACGCTATTTAATACTATAATTGTATTTACTAAGATAATATTATTACTAAAATAGTTTCTAAAAGTGTTCTAGGCTACCCTACCCTAGAATTAGGGGTTACGGCTAAAATAGGTTATAAGTAGGGTAAGAGTTTCTGTATAGCACTTTGTGACATCTGCTGGTGTAAAAAGGGCTTTATAAATACATTTGATTGATTGTTAGGTTTAGGGTTTATATGGCAGAAAACAGTATGGGTTTATAGCTCTCTTGCTCCTCCTTGTGGCCGTATGTGGGTACTACATAACTCATTCATGATACTTGCTAGGCTCATAATCTAGGGTAGCAACTGCGTCAGATCTACAAATCCATTAGCTAGACCACCCGATTAGACAACAATAACCCCATTATACCCATTTGGTTTGCAACTCAGTGAACCTGCGCAGCATTCGCTCAATTTGATGCCTACAAACGAAGATTTCGATGCATATCAAATTACCCAGCAGCCTTTTAGAAACAACAAGTCATCAGAAAAATGGTTATTTCTTAATTAAAAAATGTCTTCTGGCTGTTTAAATCTGCCACATCTTGAAAAAGAGGACAGGGACATGCGTTTTGTTTAGATTGTACACTTTTTTCTTAAAACAAATATGTTTAACCATGACCAGAAATTGTTTAACGTTTGATGGCTTTGCGCCAGACAACACCTCTTAGACTGTGGCTCACCACAACATGTACTCAGGTTAACATTGAGCGCGCTCACCAAGTAACCGTAACCTTGTTAATAATAAGTTACCTGAGGTAAACCTACAGGGTTAACGCTCGCCAAGTAGCTGTAACCTTGTTAACAATAAGTTACCTGAGGTAAACCTACAGGGTTAACGCTCACCAAGTATCCATAACCTTGTAAATAATAAGTTACCTGAGGTAAACCTACAGTAGAACTAATAGGAGCTGGCAGGGTGAAAAATGCCCAAACATAAGGCTTGTTTTTTCACGATTACTTCATAACCAGGGTAATATTATGAAACTGGGCTCCATGGCGGATGCAATGAACTAATTTTATCAGAAATAAACGTTGTAAAAAATGTCACTTGAGGCGCCCCGAAAATAATATTCAAAAGGTTCAGTCCTTGGACACAGAGGGGTTAAACACTAAAGTTACCGTCCATCTAGTGAAGAGAGGAGAACCGGACAGAGGGAGCGTAGGCCAGCATCCGTCAACGAGAGAGGGAGAAGCCCTCCACGGTATTTAACAGGTGGAAGAAACAACCAGGGAGCTCCATCGGTCAACAAGAAATGCAGGCAGCCGGTGATGATGTAGTGGTAGCTAGGATAACTAGGATGCTGCTGGTAGAGTAGCTAGCTTAGCTAGCTGTACCGACTAGCTTGGCTAGCTAGCAGGTCGTTCGTCTGTCCCTCGAGGATGATGACGAATCCGGTGAACCACACAATTAAACAAGAATAGCGGGTGAAAAGGATCTGGCTACACTCATACTGTCACTGACCATTATGCAAAAAATAAAATTGAACAATAAACTTCAGTGTCTCAACACTGTAACGAACTCCGTCGTTGTTCCCCAAGATCACCTCAGACCACTCTGCGCGTAACTGGACAATATGCTTGGCGCCAAACCGTACGTGGACGCGGACAGTTCTGTACGGGGACGCGGACAGTTCCAGAACGCGGACATGAGCAGAGCAACACAATAAACTAATCCAAGTCTTTAAAGTCAGTTACATTAGTAATATTCATTTTTTATTATGTAAAACAAAAATGATTTGTTTTTTAAAACAATATTTTGAGATCTGGGCCCATATCCAAAAAGCGTCTCAGAGTAGAAAATGTGTCGTATAAGTGCTGAGAATAAAGCCATTTTAGTCCTACTCTTATGGGTATAAATTAAAGCTATGTATGAAGCCTCTTTATTCATAAGTGTCCCACCTAGTTGGCAGATATTTAGGACACCTCATGAGCTGTACTAACCAGTTAAGAGGTACCAGCAGGTGTCTTGATAATAGAAACATGCAGTGAGTCAGTGGGTCCTGTGCAACATGTAGTTGCTTTGGAGCAGTGGTGACCTGTCATTCAGGGCAGAGCCCCACCTGTTTAGCAGATGCTCTTACCCAGAGCGATTTACAGTAAGTGCATTCATCTTAAGATAGCTAGGTGAGACAACCAGATAATACAGTCAAATATACAGGATACGAACATTCAATTTCAGCTGAACAATGGATATATAGCGTTTTGCAATAAAAATAATAATAATTATATACATCTAAAATATATTAATTAAACATCTGAGAACAGTAATATTGAAGGTACCCATAAGCAACCATTTCTGATTAAAAAACACATGCGAAAAATTGTGGAAATAGCATTTAGGAAATAAACTTTTAATAATTCTTAAACAAAATTGTCATCTCACCTCTTAGCTTTGGTGTCATGTTCCCCAGAGAGACTCATTTTAGAGGCAGGGCCCCCCTCCTCTCTCTCCCCAGAGAGACTCATTTTAGACCACTGACCCCTAAACAGAGTTGGTTGTAGTTAACACAATAATTCTTGAATGTGAATTGTTATCATTTATTATCTCTTACAAAACATTTACTAACAGACATATCGAAACAGTCTGGTGATTTAATGCAATCACATGAATATGTAGTTGTGACATCTCTTCCCCATGGCCATGTCATACACTTATTTGTATTCATTAAAAGTTGCCATTTATTATTTTTGAGTCTGTTCTTTTTTAAACGTATCTGAGAATGTAGACAGAAGGGCTAAAACAGGCTTGATTGATCTGGGGGGGATCAGTGATCTATACAGAAAGGTTTTTTGCAACAATTAAGAGATGTTATATTATTTAAAGTAGGCTAGGTTATAATATATAACAGTTTTTTTTTGTGTAAAGCAGATCAAGGTCTATACCTCAGCAAGTGGCGACCCGTCATTCAGGGCAGGTGGCCTTTCCTGTTTTGCATGTTATTGTGGCATTAATACATGTCACATATCAGTTTGCTAACAATGTAAAAAAAATATACACTACCGGTCAAAAGTTTTAGAACACATACTCATTCAAGGGTTTTTCTTAATTTTTACTATTTTCTACATTGTAGAATAATAGTGAAGACATCAACACTATGAAATAACACATATAGAATAATTTAGTAACCAAAAAAGTGTTAAAGAAATGAAAATATATTTTATATTTGAGATTCTTCAAATATTTACATTTTTACATTTTAGTCATTTAGCAGACGCTCTTATCCAGAGCGACTTACAGTTAGTGCATACATTTTTTTTTTTTTTTTTTTTTTTTTTTTCTCATACTGGCCCCCCGTGGGAATCGAACCTACAACCCTGGCGTTGCAAACGCCATGCTCTACCAACTGAGCTACATCCCTGCTGGCCATTCCCTCCCCTACCCTGGACGACGCTGGGCCAATTGTGCGCCACCCCATGGGTCTCCCGGTCACGGCCAGCTACGACAGAGCCTGGATTCGAACCAGGATCTCTAGTGACACAGCTCGCACTGCAATGCAGTGCCTTAGACCACTGCGCCACTCGGGAGAGCCACCCTTTGCCTTGATGACAGCTTTGCACACTCTTGGCATTCTCTCAACCAGCGACCCGTCATTCAGGGCAGGTGGCCTTTCCTGTTTTGCATGTTATTTTGGCATTAATACGTGTCACATATCAGTTTGCAAAAATTTTTAAATATATATATATCATTGAGTTAATAAAGCGGCAAAAAAACATGGTCTCTTTTTTGTTTTCTTGAGTAAGGCAGCTCCAACATGCAGGTGTTTCAGCCTAGCTCAGTGCTTTCTGTGGTGGTGGGGCAAGCCAGCAGAAAATACGGAGCGCTGCGCCGTGATTGGCTCAGTGTTCTGCCACTCATGGGGACACTACGTCTTCGGTGCTGCCACAGAGTTACATTAAAAAGAAGTGCCCATCCAAGAAGTTCATTGGCCACAGATAAAATGACGTCAAATCACATTATATCTACAGTAGCTTTGATTGGACTGATCATGTCAACATCATACTTTCAAAATCTTAGCCAGCAGTCATCATCACGAATCAGGTCGACAATCTACAGGCAAATCCTTTTTAATCCTTGTCATATGAAGAGAAATAATGAAGAGAAATGATAGGACAGCTGTCGGGACTCTGCTGTTGGGACTCTGCTGTTGGGACTCTGCTGTTGGGACTCTGCTGTTGGGACTCTGCTGTCGGGACTCTGCTGTCGGGACTCTGCTGTTGGGACTCTGCTGTTGGGACTCTGCTGTCGGGACTCTGCTGTCGGGACTCTGCTGTTGGGACTCTGCTGTTGGGACTCTGCTGTTGGGACTCTGCTGTCGGGACTCTGCTGTTGGGACTCTGCTGTCGGGACTCTGCTGTTGGGACTCTGCTGTCGGGACTCTGCTGTTGGGACTCTGCTGTTGGGACTCTGCTGTTGGGACTCTGCTTTATGTAGGCCCTGACAGTTTGTGGTCACCGTTTGTCACCGTTATAGTGCAATGAATGTATTGTTTAGTGTTGTGTTGTGGAGTGGCTTTGCTGGCATGCATCCCCCTTTATTTATGTTTTGCCCCACCAAGATTGACATGCTAAAATCACCACTGACCTCAGCTATAGCCTAGATGACCAGCCTAAACCTGTTCAGATCAGTTCCCATAACGTTATAACAGTAACAGTAGCAGGAGCCTAGTCCTGATACAGATGGAGGTCTATACCTCAGCTATAGCCTACATATCCTAGATGACCAGCCTAAACCTGTTCAGATCAGTTCCCATAACGTTATAACAGTAACAGTAGCAGGAGCCTAGTCCTGATACAGATGGAGGTCTATACCTCAGCTATAGCCTACATATCCTAGATGACCAGCCTAAACCTGTTCAGATCAGTTCCCATAACGTTATAGACCTAACAGTAGCAGGACAGAGCTTGTAGCCTAGGCATGGTATTTTACACACCATTTCAAACGGAGACCATCAGGTTGGTCAGCATGATAAGTGATCATAGCTCAAACCTACTCTGACTATTGAATGTCTGACGTCGACCTAACCTTATAATAGTTTGTAGTTTAGCCTAGACCTACGAGAGTCTGCCCGTCTTTCCTACATATCAACACATTCATCCGACTTCTAATGTTACAGAGAAATATGTGCCACAGTTTCAACAGCCATTGTGTAGCTGCGTAGGCTACACACTTACTTTCACGTTCATATGAGGAAATCACATAACTTCTTACAGTCGCTGGTGCAGCCGCCTGTTCTCTTGCAGATGAAGTAGCTTTTATAGGCGACTCATTCAACCAGCCTAAACAACAGTAAGTAAAAGATGTCAAATGGTCAAAAGTCAATCCTGATATAGCCATGTAAATCAAAGAGAGGTGTATTGATACAGATGTAGGATCTTAATTTAAGCCAGTTTGCTACAGCAGGAAAATAATCCTGCAGCAACAGGACATTTGAATTATTATGGGAATGGCCGGCAGGGATGTAGCTCGGTTGTAGAGCATGGCATTTGCAACGCCAGGGTTGTGGGTTTGATTCCAGTATAAAAAATAAAAATGTATGCACTCGCAATGTATGTAAGTCGCTCTGGATAAGCGCGTCTGCTAAATGACTAAAATGTAAAAAATCACCATGTAGAATTATGTGTACAGATGTAGGATCTTAATTTGATCACCCCCCACTGCAGAATAACTTTCCCTCAACGCAGTAAATGTAAAACTTGTAGTGTATTTGAGGTTTTAAAAGGCTTCTGAAGTTTGTAATTTCCACTTAGAAATGGTAGACTTGAGTTTCCCTTACTACAAATATATCAACCGCTACAAAAATGTCCATTAATTATAATTCACATTTCCTGTTGCTGCAGGAATATTTTCCTGCTGTAGCAAACTGACTCAAATTAAGATCCTACATATGTACATGCAAATGTACTTGGCGAATAAAGGTTATTCTGATTCTGCAAAGGTTGACTCTCTAGATTCCCTTGCTGATCTGGGGAAATAATGAAATGGTTGTCATAAAGATTTAAACTGGGCCTGGTTATCTCCAAACTCTGAGACCATGTCATTTGTTATATTTCACCCTATTGATAAAGGAAGCTAGAAGGCTGAACCCAGAAGACAACTTTAAATCAACACTTACTGATATTATCCTAAAATCCTTTCACTCATATTGTTGTGTCTCTTTGTTCAACGGACGTCGGGTAGCCTGTGATATTAATATTGTAGCAAACAGCGGGGCAGGGCAGTGAACCCAGGTCGCTGGCCAAAACTAGGTTAACCCTATTGTTGCGATGGGAATTGTAACCTGTTTCACACTGCTCCCTATAAAAGCAAGTCCCGTGCTTAGACTACTCAGACCCCTCACACATCCGGGCCGTGCAATCTGATGGCCTCACAGACACCATACTACTTCTGACACCAATGTAGCAAACAGCGGGGCAGGGAAGTGAACCCAGGTTGCACTTGTAAAAAGGCAAACAACCTACGCATCGCGCCACTGGCGCCAATTGGGTTACTTGGTTGGAATTGCATCATAGTACATGGGAATAATGATGCATTTTATTTAGTAAAGTGGTTTCTTGCATCAAACACAACAACATTTTCTGTCACCTCCTCCTTGTGTGAAGGACAAGTAGATAAACGGGTTAATGTCAAGCTCTGCATGTTTTTTGGAATGTCTCATGGAATGTAGGCTTACATTGAACACCACACATTGGCTGCTACTGTAGGCTGAATGATAGAACAGCCAGTTCCATGTTAAATGTTATTGGAGGCCTTTTTTACATTATGATCAAATAGTCTACTTGGTCTCTGTTAAAACTGTAACTTAAAGTGGGTACAGCCTCAGTGTTCACAGTAAACTCACGCCGGAAGTTGCACAGATCGCTACACTATAGTAGAACTATGATACAACTACATTTATCATACGAAATGGGAAATGTAGAACTATGATGAATGAATATTTATATATTGAATTCACAAGAGGTTGGTGGCACCTTAATTGGGGAGGACGGGCTTGTGGTAATGGCTGGAGCGGAATAGGTGGAATGGTATCATTAATATGAGCCGTCCTCCCCTCAGCAACCTCCACTGATTGAATTTGACTTGCCCACGTCCAGTTAGCGCCATTTTGTATGATTAAACTGTCAAGTCATTATATATTTTCCGTTCTGAGAGCACCTTCCTGATGACTGGCACTTTGTACATTCCTATGGATGAGGCCTGAGCTGGAATGCAAAGATAACTGAAGCTAGCTTTAGAAAACCAGTATATCTAGCTAGCATCATAGTCCACCCCTCAGGCTAAGTTCAGGTTACAGCATCAGGCAGACATCAACAGCCGAGTTTTAGGCTACAACCTGGGTCGTATTCATTAGTTTACACAGCAGCCAACAGTTTTGCAACAATGCATAAACAGTTTACTCCAAACGCTGTACAACGTGACCTAAACGATTTCTGTTGCCAAACGTTTTGCTACGGTGGGTACTAATGAACACACACAACCTGTTTTGAGGAAGTGTAAGTTGTTGTTAGTCTCCACAGTATTTATTTGTCTCCTTCACACAACATACCTTCCTGAGTGAAAAGAGTTAAAAGTAGATTAGAAAGAGAAAATGTTTGTTAGTTGCTTGTTGTGTTTTAAGCCTGTTTTGAGAAGACAAGTCTATAGACCTATGATACAGTAGGAGATCACCCTGGGGAACACAGTCTATAGGTCTATGATACAGTAGGAGATCACCCTGGGGAACACAGTCTATAGGTCTATGATACAGTAGGAGATCACCCTGGGGAACACAGTCTATAGGTCTATGATACAGTAGGAGATCACCCTGGGGAACACAGTCTATAGGTCTATGATACAGTAGGAGATCACCCTGGGGAACACAGTCTATAGGTCTATGATACAGTAGGAGATCACCCTGGGGAACACAGTCTATAGTCCTATGATACAGTAGGAGATCACCCTGGGGAACACAGTCTATAGGTCTATGATACAGTAGGAGATCACCCTGGGGAACACAGTCTATAGGTCTATGATACAGTAGGAGATCACCCTGGGGAACACAGTCTATAGGTCTATGATACAGTAGGAGAACACCCTGGGGAACACAGTCTATAGGTCTATGATACAGTAGGAGATCACCCTGGGGAACACAGTCTATAGGTCTATGATACAGTAGAAGATCACCCTGGGGAACACAGTCTATAGGTCTATGGTACAGTAGGAGATCACCCTGGGGAACACAGTCTATAGGTCTATGATACAGTAGAAGATCACCCTGGGGAACACAGACTATAGGTCTATGATACAGTAGGAGATCACCCTGGGGAACACAGTCTATAGGTCTATGATACAGTAGGAGATCACCCTGGGGAACACAGTCTATAGGTCTATGATACAGTAGGAGATCACCCTGGGGAACACAGTCTATAGGTCTATGATACAGTAGGAGATCACCCTGGGGAACACAGTCTATAGGTCTATGATACAGTAGGAGATCACCCTGGGGAACACAGTCTATAGGTCTATGATACAGTAGGAGATCACCCTGGGGAACACAGTCTATAGGTCTATGATACAGTAGGAGATCACCCTGGGGAACACAGTCTATAGGTCTATGATACAGTAGGAGATCACCCTGGGGAACACAGTCTATAGGTCTATGATACAGTAGGAGAACACCCTGGGGAACACAGGTGGGCACTGAACGAATTCACCCCCCCTCCGCATCGAATTTACTTCAAATACATTTTAAGGAGAGTAGGCCAATTATAACACTCTGTCTACCAAAAATATTAACTATATGAATACACATAACAATATCATCAACTATATGAATACACATAACAATATCATAAACTATATTTATACACATAACAATATCATCAACTATATTAACACACATAACAATATCATCAACTATATGAATACACATAACAATATCATAAACTATATTTATACACATAAGAATATCATCAACTATATGAATACACATAACAATATCATCAACTATATTAATACACATAACACTATCATCAACTATATTAATACACATAACAATATCATCAACTATATTTATACACATAACAATATCATCAACTATATTAATACACATAACAATATCATCAACTATATGAATACACATAACAATATCATCAACTGTATTAATATCATAACAATATCATCAACTATATGAATACACATAACAATATCATCAACTATATTAATACACATAACAATATCATCAACTATATTAATACACATAACAATCATCATCTTACCTTTTATTTCTCTCTCAACAGAAACAGAGTCTAGAATGATCATTCGGTGGTGGAAAGTTACTGCTGAACACATTTGCATATCAGATTCTACCTGTTCTCTCTCTCTCTCTCTCTCTCTCTCTCTCTCTCTCTCTCTCTCTCTCTCTCTCTCTATCTCTCTCTCTCTCTCTCTCTCTCTCTCTCTCTCTCTCTCTCTCTCTCTCTCTCTCTCTCTCTCTCTCTCTCTCTCACACACACACAATTTTTTTTTTTAAATCACATCAAATCCCTATTATCAAAACAGCATCGTGCTTTTAAAACTCACATCATTGTGATTGATCCATTAGAAGAAAGAAGTTCAACAGGTTGAAACAGTGAAAAACATGGTTGTGGATGTTGTATATTATGTATACACATAGGCTATATATGAGCCCAAACCCCCAAAAAAACTAATGATAAAATAATGATTTTGCCATTATCCAATACATGGCCTACTGCATATTACACACGGCACAAAAACATTAAAAACAGAAAAAAAGATTGAAGATGTCTTCGGTACATAATTGGTCCAGCCTTGACTCCACAATCAAACACATTCTAGTAATGTCCTTTGAGTGATGACTGTATTATTATACATACTGGATGGACTGGTTACCTTATGTTACGATCCACACTTCCTATCCATGAGTCTGGGAGAGAACGTATAGGCCTAGGCCATGCTGTTGGTTCATTGATTGTGCAGGGCAGCTTACAGAGTTAGCCTTCCGGTTTACAGAATTAGATTTTAATATAGTCTAGTAATAGGAAGAAAACAAATATGTTCATAATTAATAGGATGACATATTACTTTTAGCTACAGAATATCTCACCACCGTGCGTTTCCATCTCCTCCCCTCTATCCTTCATTCATTTTTCGAGCGCGCAGAGAGAAGGGCTGTCAACAGTTTAGTGAAATCTGTTTCCTTGTGAAAACATGTTACTATTGATGATCCTTTACTGTAACATTACTGTAAGTAAGCATTTCACTGTAATGTCTGCACCTGTTGTATTCGGCGCATGTGACCAATAAAATTTGATTTGATTTGATTTGATCCTAAACAGATTCCACCTGGTTTCCCAAATGAAGCACTGGGTAGCTGCAGGAACAGGGTTGGAGAGCCCATGGCATACAGAGTTTGGGCGGAATATCACCTGTCGGGCAGCGAGAGGCTGCATGCTCCTCAAACAGTGGTGGATTTTTGGAGTGAAATAACCAGAGTATACACAGCATATGATTGAAAAACTAAAAACCAACAGGCAGGAAAGCAGCCTCCATTCACTAGTCGAGCTGTTCCCCTGACCCTGTTCATGCCCATTTGATAATCGGACATTATAAATTGAAACCAATTGTAAAATATTAAGGCCAGGCACCACAGGCAAAACATTGTGATTTTGCTTCCATCTATTAATGTTCCGATTTTGGGATATTTTGGAACTATAACTTCCATACTTTCATAAAATGTATAATTACATCGGCAATAATGTATATAAATACTTGATTTGTATCATTTTATCCCAACTCCGTCAACTACACCTAGCATAAATGTCGTTATTGTTAGCATGTTTGATGTAGAACTTCATGTAAAATCACCATAGACCCCCACCAACCAGGGATTCTGTAATTCTGTCATGATAGAATGTGCACCCTGAGAAGGTGATCGTGATGCATTTAGGAGGAGTGTTTCCACTTCCTCCAGGCTGCAGGAGGGCTCCAGGGGAGATGTGGCATTTTATATAAATGTGAGGATGGTTCTTCTAGCACACGAACTTGGACTTGGTTATGCAGCTCTAAAGAAAATAAACAAAGTCCTAGGGATTCCTTCCTTGAGTCTCAGCTCATATCAGAGACATGACAGGAGAGTGACAGGTCAATAAAAAGGGAGAGTAGCCCATTATTGACAGGTGACTTGCTGTGTATAAATAATATTTAGTAGCCAACTGTGATTACTGAGAAATTAGCTTTACATAAAGTAAATGCATGCTGATATGCTTATACTGTATGTACACAGGGTAACATGCTGATATGCTAATATGTACATAGTCCTGCAGTTATGACTGTAATGTCGACAGACATCAAAATAAGTACTTTCCCCCCCCACTTTAGTAGCAGAGATTCAGAGAGGGCAACAGCCAATGGGGAGTGCTGCAAAGCTAATTAGAATATGCAGATATAGACCCAGACAGAGCAGAGTTGCTGAAGGAGGATGAGGATGCCATCATAGACATTCATGGATCCTTTGATGGCTCTTGGCACAAGAGAGGATTCACTTCCAACTACGGGATAGGTGTGTACATTGGTGCTGGTACCAGCCAGCCCTAGAAAATGGTGAAGATCCACCCAGTCGCAAAAAACATGGAGGCCATACATTCTTTAATTGAGAGGATGCACAGAAAATGGTGCCTGTATATCATAGGATGTCAAATGATAACATCCTCAAAAGAATGTAGCACGGAGGAACCCAGAATGCAAATGAATGTCTGAACTCTAATATGGTCGCGACGCCCCAAAACTGTCTTCTTGGGCAAAAGCCTCATTGCCAGTATGGCAGTAGCCACGTTCAATGAGGGAGCCACTGCTATATCAGATGGGATGGACTAATTGTGTATTGGCAGCACTTTGGTGACACTGGAAGCAATCAGAGAGGAGTTGTGAGAGCTGGTGCTGCTTCAATGGAGTGTGACAAGGGGAGGCGCAGGTCACATGACACAGTCCATAAAGTAAAGCGGCACCAGCAACAACTCTAAGAGGGCCGTACATATGGGGCAGGCATAGCTGATTACTGTTCTGCACATTTCAACAGCCATACACAAGCCTTGGATGTGACACATTGAGCAAAGTGATATGAGAATTTGCCCAAAACTGCATATTTGCCCTACAGACCAGTATTCAAAGCATACACTCTATTGCTTGAAACAAATGTATTAAACGTGATGATGTATTTGTAAAATGTATATTTGATGTTTATCTGTCAGTTTAGAAGTGATATAACCTTGCTCCATTTCCTGAAAACATTAAACACAAAACCTCATTTACAAAACCTCTGACTCCTCTCGCAAAATGAAACATTCGCCTCAAAACAGTTTTACCTGTGTTCAAAATCAAACACTGCTCTCAAATCATAAACAAAGTGATCAAAATAATATACACTCTCAAGCAGTCAGTAAACAATACACAGAAAAATTGAAAACACATTGTTCAAAACATACAGTTCTCAGGGAGAAGTACATTTTTAATCTCAAAACAAATGTCATATTTTTCCATCATTGTCTTTTGATGAACGAAAACATGTTCTATCATAGTAGCTCAAAATTGATCAGAAATTACTGCTCTGCTTTGCTCTTTGCAATTTAGTTTTTTGTTCTTCCTCCTCCTTGTACCCCTATTTTTACAGCACTGTACCCTGCATCTCACAAACTTGTCCTTTGTCTCTGTGATACTGTCATTCTTGTTCTTTGTTGATATGAACCTGCAACCAGTCCAAATCTATTGAGCAGTCAGTACTGTTAACAAATGGAAAGCACAATGTTCAGGGCCATACAATTTGTCCATTGTCCAGTATACAGCATACAATGCACTGCACTACAGTATACAATACTAAAAGGGACAAAAATCAAAGGAGTAAACATGTGATCAATGTGCTTCTTCTTGTCTTTGGGCTGGGTCAGGCCAGAGCACTTCGTCGACATCACAAGCAATATTGTCCCTCCTGAGGCAACGGGGGAAGAAGCCTCTTGTGTGCCGTATCCAGCCCTGACATGATTCCTCACCTATATCACCACAGGCTAAATCCATGGCTTGCAGCAGATTTACTCTGGTGTAGGGTTGTCTATCATACACTTTCCATCTCCAAGAGGAGAAAAACTCCTCAATCGGATTCAGGAAAGGCGAGTATGGAGGGAGGTACAAGTTCATAAACTGCCCGTTGATGTTAAACCATTCCCTTCCCTGAGCAGCTCGGTGGAAACTGACATTGTCCCACACTATCACATAGGTGGGAATGGGATTCTCATTTAGCTCTTGACCCTGCTGCTCTTGAACCTGCTGCTCAAATAAAATATCTCTTAGATTGGCAATAGATCTTAGAAGGTGCCGGGTGTTATATGGCCCGAGTGTAACATGGTGATGTAGAACGCCATGGTTGCCGATAGCAGCACAGATTGTGACATCGCCACCTCGTTGACCAGGGACTTCAACAACGGCCCGCTGTCCAATCATGTTTCGGGCCTCTCCCTTCTCCTCTTTGTTAGATTGAAGCCTTGATTCATCGACAAAGATGAACTCATGGGGTCTGTCCAAGGATTCCAAGTCAAATATTGTCTGTGTAGGAATACAATATACTGTATGTAGGATTTTGTAAGTGGTCCAGGGACAGTGCTCTACTGTAGAGTACAATTAGGCCTACTGTATGCACTTCTGATTCACATACATTGGATGTACTGAAGAGTAATGTCATTCACATAGTATGTATTAGTACTGTAGACAATCTGGATTACAGTAAATGTTTCTGAATGTACACTTACTGGCACATACTGAGCTCGCAGTTCTTTCACCCTTGGTGAGTTGCGCTCAAAAGGTACTCTGTGTACTTGTTTCATTCGCATCCTGTTACGACGGAGGACACGGTCAATTGTGGAAATGCTCACACTGTCGATTCCCTGGAAGTGTGTGTTGTCTTGTATCACTCGTTCCTGGATTTCTCTGAGTCGTATTGCATTATCTTGAAGGACCATGCCAACTATAACGGCCTCTTGCTCCCCAGTGAATATCGCTGTCCTTCCACCTGCATGTGGCAGCCTTGCAATTCTACAAAAAGTAGTTGTGCAGTTACAAAACATATTCATGCAGTACAATACATACAGTGATTCACTTTACAAACGTCTATTGAAACAGCTGCATATAGTGTAGTACAGTACATTTGCAATTACAAAAATACAGTAGTACACTGTACCTGTTCTCTTCTCTGAATGTCCTTACTATGGTGGACACAGAAAATCGGCTCAAATTGGGTTGCACTCTAAGTCCTGCTTCCCTCATTGTCAGTCCATGGACAAGAACATGGTCTATGACTGTTGCTCGAATTTCATCAGATATTTCCACTCTTTGTCTTCCTCTTCCTCTTCGTCTTCGTCCTCCTCTTCCTCTTTCTTGCCCTCCTCCTCCTCCTCTTCCTCCTCGTCGCCCACCTGGCATACGCACTCGTCCTCGTCCTCTCACATTGTTTCTTCTATCCATTCTCAGACTTTCTCCTTCCCACCTTCAACAACCTGTTTGCTCTCTGAACTGCCTTATATTGGTTGTGTCGCATCATTTGAAACAGGTTAAATCCATTTTGAGTGGTTGTGTTCAATCAATGACATGTGTTCTCTATTTGTGCTTGATTGTTGCCTCTTGTGTTTACCAGTATGGATGAAATGTGCATTAGAGTGCAGAATGTGTTTGGAGAATGAGAATGTGTTTAGAGTTTTGCTGAAAAGTCTAAGTGAGATCTGCATATTGTGTTTTACCATGTGAAATGGTTTAAGGTATTGACAACAGACTGCATAATTAGCTAAATGAGTCCAGGCAACTGAGAACTTTGTTCAGCCAATGGGTTTTAGTGTTTTAGCAATTTGGCCTTTTATAAACGCATTTCATGCAATTCCACGTCATTTTACTTGACTGCAGACTCTGGCATAATCTTTATTAATGCCGTGTTCAAAACAACTGGAAACTCTGAGCTGGGAAATCTCAGACTTCCGACTTTAATGAGTTCAAGACAACTGGGAAATGTGGAAAAAACGAGCTCCGACTGGAAACATTTGTTTTAAACGGTCAACTTACTGGAAATTCTGTCCTCTTTCTAGAGCTCCGACTGGAAACATTTGTTTTAAACGGTCATCCAACTGGGAATTCTGGCCTCTTTCTAGAGCTCCGACTGGAAACATTTGTTTTAAACGGTCATCCAACTGGGAATTCTGGCCTCTTTCTAGAGCTCCGACTAGAAACATTTGTTTTAAACGGTCATCCAACTGGGAATTCTGGCCTCTTTCTAGAGCTCCGACTGGAAACATTTGTTTTAAATGGTCATCCTACTGGGAATTCTGGCCTCTTTCTACATTTACATTTTACATTTTAGTCATTTAGCAGACGCTCTTATCCAGAGCGACTTACAAATTGGTGCATTCACCCTATAGCTAGTGGGATAACCACTTTCCAAATTATTTTTTTTTTTTTATTTGTATTTATTTATTTTTATTATTTTTTTTTTTGGGGGGGGTAGAAGGATTACTTTATCCTATCCCAGGTATTCCTTAAAGAGGTGGGGTTTCAAATGTCTCCGGAAGGTGGTGAGTGAGTCCGCTGTCCTGGCATCGTGAGGGAGCTTGTTCCACCATTGGGGTGCCAGAGCAGCGAACAGTTTTGACTGGGCTGAGCGGGAACTATGCTTCCGCAGAGGAAGGGGAGCCAGCAGGCCAGAGGTGGATGAACGCAATGCCCTCGTTTGGTTGTAGGGACTGATCAGAGCCTGAAGGTACGGAGGTGCCGTTCCCCTCACTGCTCCATAGGCAAGCACCATGGTCTTGTAACGGATGCGAGCTTCAACTGGAAGCCAGTGGAGTGTGCAGAGGAGGGGGGTGACATGAGAGAACTTGGGAAGGTTGAACACCAGACGGGCTGCGGCATTCTGGATGAGTTGTAGGGGTTTAATGGCACAGGCAGGGAGCCCAGCCAACAGCGAGTTGCAGTAATCCAGACGGGAGATGACAAGTGCCTGGATTAGGACCTGTGCCGCTTCCTGTGTAAGGCAGGGTCGTACTCTCCGAACGTTGTAGAGCATGAACCTGCAGGATCGGGTCACCGCCTTGATGTTAGCGGAGAACGACAGGGTGTTGTCCAGGGTCACGCCAAGGCTCTTCGCACTCTGGGAGGAGGACACAACGGAGTTGTCAACCGTGATGGCGAGATCATGGAACGGGTAGTCCTTCCCCGGGAGGAAGAGCAGCTCCGTCTTGCCAGGGTTCAGCTTGAGGTGGTGATCCGTCATCCATACTGATATGTCTGCCAGACATGCAGAGATGCGATTCGCCACCTGGTTATCAGAAGAGGGAAAGGAGAAGATTAGTTGTGTATCGTCAGCGTAGCAATGATAGGAGAGGCCATGTGAGGATATGACAGAGCCAAGTGACTTGGTGTATAGGGAGAAAAGGAGAGGGCCTAGAACTGAGCCCTGGGGGACACCAGTGGTGAGAGCACGTGGTGGGGAGACAGCTTCTCGCCACGCCACTTGGTAGGAGCGACCGGTCAGGTAGGACGCAATCCAGGAGTGAGCCGCGCCGGAGATGCCCAGCTCGGAGAGGGTGGAGAGGAGGATCTGATGGTTCACAGTATCAAAGGCAGCAGACAGGTCTAGAAGGACAAGAGCAGAGGAGAGAGAGTTAGCTTTAGCAGTGCGGAGAGCCTCCGTGACACAGAGAAGAGCAGTCTCAGTTGAATGACCAGTCCTGAAACCTGACTGGTTTGGATCAAGAAGGTTATTCTGAGAGAGATAGCAAGAGAGTTGGCTAAAGACGGCACGCTCAATAGTTTTGGAAAGAAAAGAAAGAAGGGATACTGGTCTGTAGTTGTTGACATCAGTGGGATCGAGTGTTGGTTTTTTGAGAAGGGGTGCAACTCTCGCTCTCTTGAAGACGGAAGGGACATAGCCAGCGGTCAAGGATGAGTTGATCAGCGAGGTGAGGTAGGGGAGAAGGTCACCGGAGATGGTCTGGAGAAGAGAGCAGGGGATGGGGTCAAGCGGGCAGGTTGTTGGGCGGCCTGCAGTCACTAGTCGCAAGATTTTATCTGGAGAGAGAGGGGAGAAAGAAGTCAAAGCATAGGGTAGGGCAGTGTGAGCAGGACCAGCAGTGTCATTAGACTTAACAAACGAGGATCGGATGTCGTCAACCTTCTTTTCAAAGTGGTTGACGAAGTCATCCACAGAGAGGGAGGAGGGGGGGGATGGGGGGGAGGATTCAGCAGTGAGGAGAATGTGGCAAAGAGCTTCCTAGGGTTAGAGGCAGATGCTTGGAATTTAGAGTGGTAGAAAGTGGCCTTAGCAGCAGAAACAGATGAAGAAAATGTAGAGAGGAGGGAGTGAAAAGATGCCAGGTCGGCAGGGAGTTTAGTTTTCTTCCATTTCCGCTCAGCTGCCCGGAGCTCTGTTCTGTGAGCTCGCAATGAGTCGTCAAGCCATGGAGCTGGAGGGGAGGACCGAGCCGGCCGGGAGGATAGGGGACACAGGGAGTCAAAGGATGCAGAAAAGGAGGAGAGGAGGGTTGAGGAGGCAGAATCAGGAGATTGGAGGGAGAAGGATTGAGCAGAGGGAAGAGATGATAGGATGGAAGAGGAGAGAGTAGTGGGAGAGAGAGAGCGAAGGTTGCGGCGGCGCGTTACCATCTGTGTAGGGGCAGAGTGAGTAGTGTTGGAGGAGAGCGAGAGAGAAAAGGATACAAAGTAGTGGTCAGAGACATGGAGGGGAGTTGCAGTGAGATTAGTAGAAGAGCAACATCTAGTAAAGATGAAGTCAAGCGTATTGCCTGCCTTGTGAGTAGGGGGGGACGGTGAGAGGGTGAGGTCAAAAGAGGAGAGGAGTGGAAAGAAGGAGGCAGAGAGAAATGAGTCAAATGTAGACGTAGGGAGGTTGAAATCCCCCAAAACTGTGAAGGGTGAGCCATCCTCAGGAAAGGAACTTATCAAGGCGTCAAGCTCATTGATGAACTCTCCAAGGGAACCTGGAGGGCGATAGATGACAAGGATATTAAGCTTAAATGGGCTAGTGACTGTGACAGCGTGGAATTCAAATGAGGAGATAGACAGATGGGTTAGGGGAAAAATTGAGAATGACCACTTGGGAGAGATGAGGATTCCTGTGCCACCACCCCTCTGACCAGATGCTCTCGGGGTATGCGAGAACACATGGTCAGACGAGGAGAGAGCAGTAGGAGTAGCAGTGTTTTCAGTGGTAATCCATGTTTCCGTCAGCGCCAGGAAGTCGAGGGACTGGAGGGTAGCATAGGCTGGGATGAAGTCAGCCTTGTTGGCAGCAGAACGGCAGTTCCAGAGGCTGCCTGAGACCTGGAACTCCAGGTGTGTGGTGCGTGCAGGGACCACCAGGTTAGAGAGGCAGCAGCCACGCGGTGTGAGGCGTTTGTGTAGCCTGTGCGGAGAGGAGAGAACAGGGATAGGCAGAGGCATAGTTGACAGGCTGTAGCAGATGGCTACAATAATGCAGAGGAGATCGAAATGAAATGAACTAAACATCTGGGAAAGGAGAGAGCAAGGCCTCCCCCACCAAAAAAATATAACTCTCCCAACTTCCACCTCAGAAACTATAATTGTTTCACTGAACCACCCGAATAAAACTCTCCCAACTTCCACTTTAGAAATTAGAATTGATGTAAACTACAGCGGTTCAATGTTTCAAGGACTAGACTCAACTTACTTTGTTCAGCTAGCTAACTATGACGCCATAGCTAACTAGCATGCTGGCATCCAATAACACACAGTTTAGCACCAATACTTGGTTACAACAAACAACCAATAGTGTGTTAACACACAAAACACATTGCATAACGCAGCAATGATTAAACGTTGGCTAGCTAGCACAAAGATATTGTATTTAGCTACCACAGTACAGCCAGCTGGTAGTGTTGGCTAGCTAGCAATGGCTGCTGTGTTGACTTTGTTTGAAAAACGGCGTCGCTGCGAACGAATGTAGCTGGCTAAAAGGATATTGTATTTAGTTGCTACCGTTGCTAATAGCTACTAGCCAGCTAGTCCAGGAGGTGAGTTAGCTAGCTAGCTTCGTGCTACACCCGGCACCGCCGAATACAAAAGTAACCTACAATAACTACATACAGCAACTACCCACAACAGCCCACGATGCCTACCTATAATACCTAATAATATACAGCCCACGATGCCTACCTATAATACCTAACTACAATCTAAATACATAGTTTAAGCCTTACTCGACAAAGCCCAAGCTATGTATAAAGCCAAACTTACCCAACGCCAGCTAACTGGGTGGCAGACTGCAATCATTAGCTGTAATTAAGTACAGCATCTACCAACCACCTAATGTTAATGCCTCGGAGCTCCGACTAGAAACATTTGTTTTAAACGGTCATCCAACTGGGAATTCTGGCCTCTTTCTAGAGCTCCGACTGGAAACATTTGTTTTAAACGGTCATCCAACTGGGAATTCTGGCCTCTTTCTAGAGCTCCGACTGGAAACATTTGTTTTAAACGGTCATCCTACTGGGAATTCTGTCCTCTTTCTAGAGCTCCGACTGGAAACATTTGTTTTAAACGGTCATCCTACTGGGAATTCTGGCCTCTTTCTAGAGCTCCGACTTTCCTGATTTGAAGACCACAGATGTCATGATTCTACCTCATTTTTTCCAGAGTTCCCATTTGTCTTGAAAGCGCAATCCCACACAAATGATCGAAATGACAGGCTATTTTGACACTGAAAAACTGAGAATCTGAGATCAATGAAAACGACCTTGAATCCATCAATAGCCTATGCCTAGGTGTGTCTAGACATATTGTATGCTACAATATGAGGAGGAAATTATAGTCCTAAAAATGTTTTAGTTTCTCTGACAGATTTGCCGTGCGTTCCCCACAGTATGCCTTGTTATTGTGCTACACTCCATTTCCATTTTAGTCATTTAGCAGACGCTCTTATCCAGAGCGACTTACAGTTAGTGAGTGCATACATTTTCATACTGGCCCCCCGTGGGAATCGAACCCAAAACCCTGCCGTTGTAAACACCATGCTCTACCAACTGAGCTACACGGGGCCTAGGTTATTTTTTAAAATAAGCTATTTATCCTCTGTGACTAATTACGGCAGGATCCAGATCAAATTAAGCACTCATATCATAACCATCATATCAAAGTAAACTTTGAGTCACGCGATATGTTGCGTGGTCCTCCCACTACGACTCGGGAAAGCATGCAGTTTTAGGCTACAGATGAAATAAGTTATGATGAACTTCACAGGTTGGTGAAAGTGCACGGTGACGAGCTTGATGCTCCTTTCCAATAAATATTAAGGGTCTTATTCAGCTAACATGATGATCGATGCTCAGCTGCCATTTGTGAAATACATATAATATCGATATAGCCATACCCACACTGTATCTGTGAGTTGTTGGCATGTGCCATGGCCAGAGTGGGCACATTTGCTATATAATGCAACAGCTTTAGTGACAAAACCATCAGTAGAGTTGAAGATGCGATGGAAACCCATTTAACTTGTGTTTTTCATGTGGTACATGGGAATTTAACCACAAAAGTAATT
The DNA here is from genome assembly GCF_964263955.1 of Coregonus lavaretus. Taxonomy (NCBI): domain Eukaryota; kingdom Metazoa; phylum Chordata; class Actinopteri; order Salmoniformes; family Salmonidae; genus Coregonus; species Coregonus lavaretus. Next base: position 138,211 of record NW_028156283.1, read on the forward strand.
ACGTTATCATGTACAGCCTTTTATCCACAAAAAGTCAGTTTGATGGAAACATCTCTGGAGGGAAAATGCGCATATTGTTTTATGCAGATTTTAGAATATTCGCATTGAAACCTTTCGAATATTGGATGAAAACCTATCTATTGACCAGATACTACATTGGCCGCTCTAACAATTAAAATCATTGTCTTCAAAAATGAAAGGCAGTCGAAAGGAAGCAAGATCAACAGAACAGAAAAGAATAGTTTTTCAAGGAACAGCAACTGAACCGAGAACGAAAGTGATCGATACTGTTCCAGAACAGAACTGTTATTTTAAAAACAACTGGTTAAAAAAACGCTATAAAGTGCTTATGCAAAGCCCTCACTCTGTCACTCCAACTTATTCCAGTGTCTGCCTGCCAGCTGAAAGTCTTTACCAGTGTGTGTGTTTAGGCTCCCTGCCTGCCAGCTGAAAGTCTTTACCAGTGTGTGTGTTTAGGCTCCCTGCCTGCCAGCTGAAAGTCTTTACCAGTGTGTGTGTTTAGGCTCCCTGCCTGCCAGCTGAAAGTCTTTACCAGTGGGTGTGTTTAGGCTCCCTGCCTGCCAGCTGAAAGTATTTACCAGTGGGTGTGTTTAGGCTCCCTGCCTGCCAGCTGAAAGTCTTTACCAGTGGGTGTGTTTAGGCTCCCTGCCTGCCAGCTGGAAGTCTTTACCAGTGGGTGTGTTTAGGCTCCCTGCCTGCCAGCTGAAAGTCTTTACCAGTGGGTGTGTTTAGGCTCCCTGCCTGCCAGCTGAAAGTCTTTACCAGTGGGTGTGTTTAGGCTCCCTGCCTGCCAGCTGGAAGTCTTTACCAGTGGGTGTGTTTAGGCTCCCTGCCTGCCAGCTGAAAGTCTTTACCAGTGGGTGTGTTTAGGCTCCCTGCCTGCCAGCTGAAAGTCTTTACCAGTGGGTGTGTTTAGGCTCCCTGCCTGCCAGCTGAAAGTCTTTACCAGTGGGTGTGTTTAGGCTCCCTGCCTGCCAGCTGGAAGTCTTTACCAGTGGGTGTGTTTAGGCTCCCTGCCTGCCAGCTGAAAGTCTTTACCAGTGGGTGTGTTTAGGCTCCCTGCCTGCCAGCTGAAAGTCTTTACCAGTGGGTGTGTTTAGGGTCCCTGCCTGCCAGCTGAAAGTCTTTACCAGTGGGTGTGTTTAGGCTACCTGCCCCTTCCCTCTCTGAAGCAGAGGCTACTGTACTGACGTTACAAGCTTCATTCAGAAGATAGATGGTTTATTTGCTAGAGAAGAAAATGGTGGTGTCGGGAAGAGTGGGGTGTGCCGGACACAACAAAAGTTTCAGATGCTTTTAGTGTCTCCGGCGCTCTAGTCCACAAGACGTTCAGGCAGGAGGGTGGTTAACTGGCGCTCTAGTCCACAAGACGTTCAGGCAGGAGGGGGGTTAACTGGCGCTCTAGTCCACAAGACGTTCAGGCAGGAGGGTGGTTAACTGGCGCTCTAGTCCACAAGACGTTCAGGCAGGAGGGGGGTTAACTGGCGCTCTAGTCCACAAGACGTTCAGGCAGGAGGGGGGTTAACTGGCGCTCTAGTCCACAAGACGTTCAGGCAGGAGGGGGGTTAACTGGCGCTCTAGTCCACAAGACGTTCAGGCAGGAGGGGGGTTAACTGGCGCTCTAGTCCACAAGACGTTCAGGCAGGAGGGGGGTTAACTGGCGCTCTAGTCCACAAGACGTTCAGGCAGGAGGGTGGTTAACTGGCGCTCTAGTCCACAAGACGTTCAGGCAGGAGGGGGGTTAACTGGCGCTCTAGTCCACAAGACGTTCAGGCAGGAGGGGGGTTAACTGGCACTCTAGTCCACAAGACGTTCAGGCAGGAGGGGGGTTAACTGGCGCTCTAGTCCACAAGACGTTCAGGCAGGAGGGGGGTTAACTGGCACTCTAGTCCACAAGACGTTCAGGCAGGAGGGGGGTTAACTGGCGCTCTAGTCCACAAGACGTTCAGGCAGGAGGGGGGTTAACTGGCGCGCTAGTCCACAAGACGTTCAGGCAGGAGGGGGGTTAACTGGCGCTCTAGTCCACAAGACGTTCAGGCAGGAGGGGGGTTAAAGATGGCGGCCACCTGTAGTCTCTTGTGGTGTCAGTGGAAGGAAAGCGAAACACAGTTTACGTGGGAGAGTCGGCCTGCTGTGGCTGTCTTCCTAACTGCTCCACCTGAGTGAGGTCCAGCCTGCACTCTTGTACCAGTCATTTGATTAGGGAATGCCTTGCAGGTGTGCTGATTAATAATCCTGCACAGGTGTGTTGGGTGAGCAGAGCAGAGCTACACACAATATCCCATAATGACAAAGTGAAAACAAGTTTTTTTTTTTATGTTTGCAAATGTATTGAAAAAGAAATACAGAAATATCAAATGTAGATACGTATTCACACCCCTTAGTCGATACACAGCTCTGTCAAGTTGGTTGTTGGTCATTGCTAGACAGCCATTTCCAGGTCTTGACATAGATTTTCAATAGATTTTAAGCCACTCAGGAACATTCAATGTCGTCTTGGTAAGCAACTCCAGTGTATATTTTGCCTTGTATTTTAGGTTATTGTCCTGCTGAAAAGTGAATTTGTCTCCCAATGTCTGTTGGAAAGCAGACTGAACCAGGTTTTCCTCTAGGAATTTGCCTCTGCTTAGCTCTATTCAGTTTCTTTTTATCCCCCCCCAGAACTCCCTAGTCCTTGTCGATGACAAGCAGACCCATAACATGATGCAGCCACCACCAAGAAAACAGTGGCACTCAGTGATGTGTTGTGTTGGCTTTGCCCCAAACATAACACTTTTTTTTCAGGACATAAAGTACATTTTTTAGCAGTTTTACTTTAGTGCTTTATTGCAAACAGGATGCATGTTTTGTAATATTTGTGTCCCATGTGGCTCAGTTGGTAGAGCAAGGTGCTTGCAACGCCAGGGTTGTGGGTTTGATTCCCACGGGGGACCATAGCGTCTGCTAAATGACTGAAATGCGAATGTATTCTGTACAGGCTTCTTTTCACTCTGTCAATTAGGTTAGTATTATGGAGTAACTACAATGTTGTTGATCTATCCTCAGTGTTCTCTTATCACAGCCATTCAACTCTAACTGTTTTAAAGTCACCATTGGCCTCAGGGTGAAATCCCTGAGCGGTTTCCTTCCTCACCGGCAACTGAGTTAAGAAGGACGCCTGTATCTTTGTAGTGACACACCATCCAAAGTGTAATTAATAACTTCACCACGCTCAAAGAAATATTCTGCTTTTTATTTTATTTTTACCCATCTACTAATAGGTGCCCTTCTTTGGGAGGCTTTGGAAAACCTCCCTGGTCTTTGTGGTTGAATTTGTGTTTGAAATTCACAGCTCGACTGAGGGACCTTACAGATAATTTTATATGTGGTATACAGTGGCGGCTCCTGAAAAAATTCTCAGGAGGGGCAATTTTTCTGATGATTTAGGTGACCTACACACATTTTAAAAAAGATATGTCCAGCAACAACATGAAGACAGGGGCAGCATATAAGTCAATACCAGAAGCATTTATTGACTGATCTGGGGAGATGGATTCCAGTTTCTGTGACAGATTATAAATAATCTCTGATGCCTTTGTTATATTAGCTTTTGGTTGAATGTACTGTCGTAGTAAATATATAATGTTATAGCTTGGTCTGACTAAAATCTTGTGCATGACCCATTTTGTGTTGGGCCTTTGTATTCAATACAATGAACAAGAGTCCTATCTTGTCAGCCTTGTCAGCAGGTGGCTAAGGATAACACCCACGCCATAGGTCTCTCAGTTCTTCCAACTCACGAGTTCTTGCCCTGAGGACACACACACACACACCCACACACACACACACACACACACACACATCATCACTGATAAACACACACACACACATCATCACTGATAACAAACACACACACACACACACACACTGATAACAAACACACACACACACACACACACTGATAACAAACACACACACACACACACAAATCCTCTTCTCTTAGGCTGAACATCTGAAGACAGAGAACCCGACTCAGAGCCAATGCAACAGTGACACTAGCCTGGAGGTGACATCGCCCAACTCATCAGGACCAATCAGAAGATCAGAACTACTAGATTCAACCTACTTCATTTTATTGTATAAAATGTCAGCACACAATGTTTAGGGGCTCTTCTGATAAACTCCCTACGAGTTTGACGAACGGGTCCGTGCACGCGATTCCAGATATCTTTACCTCTGAATAAACTGCCTTATATTATACAATTATCCACCTTGTCCAAAAGTCTCTACTTTTTCTCCGTTCTCCAGTAAACTTGTTTTATCAACAATAGTAAGGTTCAATGACACAGAAAGCAGTTCAATGTCGGGGTACAGAGTCGCTCTCTTACCAGGATCGCGGTCCGCTCTGACCAGGGTGAAGGTGGCCGGCTCCACCTCTCTGTCCGGGACTCTGTCATCCAGTCAAGTCTCCCAGCTGTATTGGGATTCGGCTGCCAGCAGCGTTTTCATTATTTAGTCCGTTCGTAGCGGGTATGTACACGATCAACAAGATCAGTCCAAAACCGAAGATCAGTCCAAAGCAGAATGTTTGCAGAATGTTTGTAAACTAAGTCTACAAATTAAAAACATAAAATAACGCCACACTGCAGGTCGCAACATAGACGCTGGTAGCCGCCATTGTCTTAGTTACGTTCAACGTTACGTCACATATGACGAAAGCGCGTAAGTGCATGCACACAGACACCCATAGAGAATGTATTGAAAGCTTTGAAATGTGAAAAAAATAGATTTTACATGACAGGCTATGAGAGACTTCTGGGCGATTTTCAACCTGACTGAAATCGCCCAAAAAACGGGCGGGGCCATTTGAAGCACGACTTTAGCCTGATTTGACATTTAGTGGCTGGCAGATCAGACGTGAACACTGATAACTGCTGTTGCCGTGATATAATTGATAAGAAAAAAAATCCCTTCCTTTTCCCGTTTGGCAGTGCGTCGCCCATATCGCCCTATTGAACAAGCCGTCCATGGTGGTATACAGAGATGAGGTTGTCATTCAGAAATCCTATTACAGTTTTTTTTGATTGCTTAAGCACGATTTTCAAAACAGGGCCCGTGTTTTCAAAACACTACACACAATTTGCACAACCACACACCCAATTAGCAAAACACTACAGATCCTTTGCAAAATTAAACACTCTTGTAAAAACTATACACTTCTTTTTAAAAACCACACTTTGTTACCATATGAAACACACACGTTTCACATTACTATACTCTGTTTGCACGAGTTACACTCTGCTGTGATAAACCTAAAACACTTTTAGCACTTCTACTTCCCTATGATTAGAGTAGGCTACTCTCAACAAAGTACAAATATAATGTAAATTCACCAAACACTACACAAGACCAATGTTGCAGACTGAAGAAACTCATTTATTTCTCAACACGCCCAAAATGTTGACATGGAGATTCATAATACTCTAACCAAACGTCACTTTACGTATTGTAAGTTCAAAAAAAATTAAAAATAAAAACTAGACATTGTCTCTTCGCCTAGCTGGATCTGGCCAGAGAATTTCATCAACATCGCAGGCAATGTTGTCATTAGCAAGACACCTTGGAAAGAAACGTCTTGAATGACGAATCCATCCTTGCATTGCTGCTACCTCCATCTGGTCACAGGCCTCCTCCATGGCTTGGATGAGGGGTACCTCAGCCTGGAGACGGAGATCATATACCTTCCACCGCCATGCCGAGAAAAACTCTTCTATAGGGTTGAGGAATGGAGAGTATGGTGGAAGATATAGGACGGTGAAATGTGGATGTTGCTGAAACCAGTTCTGAACCAGAGCAGAGCGGTGGAAAGACACATTGTCCCAGACAACAATGTATTGCATATGATCGATTTGATTTGCTGCTGTTATGTTGTGCAATTGGTCCAAGAATGTAAGTATGAGTGCTGTGTTGTAGGGCCCATATGGGCATGGCGGTGGAGGACCCCATTCTGTGTAATGGCTGCACAGAGTGTTATATTACCCCCACGTTGCCCTGGGACATTGACTATAGCCCTGTGGCCAATGATGTTTCTTCCCCTCCTTCGTGTTCTCGTCAGGTTGAACCCAGCCTCATCTACGTAAATGAACTCATGCTGGATCTCCTCTCCATCCATTCGTAAAACTCTCTGAAAAACAGTGTCAGGCAAAATTGTGTAGTTCAGTGTAGATCTAGTATACATATTACAGTACAGTAAAAGATTATGAGACAGTATGCAAGATCACACTGCTAAAGTGAATACATACCTCTGCATAATCATGCCGCAGTCGTTTCACCCTTTCGGAATTGCGCTCGAAAGGCACTCGATAAATATGCTTCATTTGAATATGTTTTTTTTTTAGGATGCGTGCCAGTGTTGATGTTGAGACCTGATGGATATCGTTGAAAATGGCGTGGTTATTGACAATGTTAGCTTGGAGCTGCTCGAGTGTTATAGCATTGTTGGCCAAAACCATGTTTACTATCTCCCTCTCTTGCTGTTCTGTGACCATAGGAGGCCTTCCCCCTTGTCGTCCCTGACCCTCAATCCTATGTAGAAAAAAAACCAGTATACAATAGTACAGTAATTTCACAGGAAAAGGTAACAGAAGTGCTGATAGTGCATAGAATATAGTACTGTAAGCAGTTACTGAAACCGTGCAGATGTTTTTGATATGATGATATTTTTACAATACCTATTTTCCAGTCGAAATGTTCTCATCACACTTGCCACTGTATATCGGCTTAGATTTGGCTGTACTCGCAGTCCAGCCTCCCTCAGCGTCAGGCCGTGGTTGACAATGTGGTCAACCAGTGTTGCGCGGATCTCATTTGTCAGATTCGGTCCTCTTTGAGCACCTTCTTGTCTTCCTCTTCCTCTTCCTCTTCCTCTTCCTCCCCTTCCTCCTCCTCCTCGTCCTCCTCCTTGTCCTCCTCGTTCTCCTCGTCCTCCTCGTCCTCCTCGTTCTCCTCGTTCTCCTCCTCGTTCTCCTCGTTCTCCTCGTTCTCCTCGTTCTCCTCCTCGTTCTCCTCGTCCTCCTCGTTCTCCTCGTCCTCCTCGTCCTCCTCGTTCTCCTCGTTCTCCTCCTCGTTCTCCTCGTCGTCCTCCTCCTCCTCCTCCTCCTCCTCCTCGTCTTACTCTTTCTCTGACTCTTTCCATTGTGCTTGAAGACCGATGAACTCACCTGCTGCTTTTTATAGTGCTTATACACCTGATTGGTGTGTCTACAATTAAGCAAACGAGTGTTTGCACACCTGATGACTGTGTTGAACCAATTGGTTGGACGGTGTGGTAATTTGACAGTCAGTGCTTTGGTATTGCAAGGACGTGACTTCATGATAGATTTTTGTGTGTAATGTATGTTAACTGTGTTTAGTGTTTTGCAAATCACTGTGTGTAGAGTTTTGCAACAAGTGTAAGGTTGACAATGTGCTTATAGTTGTGCAAATATGGGCTGATGTTTTGCTTCTTGAGTGTAAGGTTTTGCTAATAGTGTACTACTTTTAATTTTAGTGTGTAAGCAATCCAAAAAAACTGTAAGTAGTTTTTTTGGGTATCTGTACTTGACTTTACTATTTATATTTTTGACTACTTTTACTTTTACTTCACTACATTCCTAAAGAAAATAATGTACTTTTTACTCCATACATTTTCCCTGACACCCAAAAGTACTTGTTACATTTTGAATGCTTAGCAGGACAGAAAATGGTCCAATTCACACACTTATCAAGAGAACCTCCCTACTGCCTCTGATCTGGCAGACTCACTAAACACAAATGCTTTGTTTGTAAATTGTCTGAGTGTTGGAGTTTGCCTCTGGCTGAATGTAAATTTTAAAAACAAGAAAATCGTCTGGTTTGCTTTATGTAAGGAATTTGAAATGATTTATACTTGTACTTTTACTTTTGATACTTAAGTATATTTAAAACCAAATACTTTTAGACTTTTATTCAAGTAGTATTTTACTGGGTGACTTTCACTTTTAGTTGAGTCATTTTCTATTAAGGTATCTTTACTTTTACTCAAGTATGACAATTGGGTACTTTTTCCACCACTGGAGTTAACATCGTCATGGACGGCAGAAAAGGACTCGAGACGGACATTGGAGCGGGAAAACAACGTGATTAAAGGATAGGACATTTTTTCAACTATGAAGACAAACCTTTTAATTAAATCTGCTAAATGAGCAAATTTAGGAGGAAATGTCAGTGAGTGAAGTGAATGAAGATCACGTGACTGAGGAAAATATTGCTGTGGTTGAGGACAATACTGAAGTGAGTGACAATCAGGAGCCTATTGAGAAATGAAAAATGGCTGGAATTGTTGGAAACATTGGACAGTTTGATGAAAGTATTGAGTAGTGGAGCTCATATACAAAACGGTTTGAATATTTTGTTCTTGCAAATTACATTGATGAGGACAACATTGTGCCTACATGTTTTAGTGTAATGGGGCCAAAGACATTTAATTTACTAGGCAGCCTGCTACAGCCAGACTGTAACGTGAACGCTGGGAGTCAGGAAGCAAGTACAGGAAGTGAATTTAATAATACATAGAACAAAACAAGAAACAGGAGTAGCGTACAGACATGAAACACTGAAACAGAATCAATAACTCCTGGGGAAGGAACCAAAGGGAGTGACTGATATAGAGGATGTAATCAGGAAGGTGATGGAGTCCAGGTGAGTCTGATTGGTCGCAGGGGGCGTAACGATGGTGACAGGTGTGCATAATAATGTGCAGACTGGTGACCTGGAACGCCGGAGAGGGAGTATACGTGACACAGACAGAACAGGTAATAAGACGTGTGGGGATATTGTGGAGATACTTCAGTAGAATTTACCTGGTCCTGACTTAAATTAAACTCTGTCTGGGAAAACGCCCCTCAGTCTCTCATCTACTCTGAGCTGAGATGGGGAAACATGAGAAGAGTTTCATTCCAAAACGCTATATATCACTTTTCAGAAGTGTTGGTAAATTTGCCTTTATTGTTTAAAGAAATTATGAAAGAGATTGGTGTGTTTTTTCACTATCTAATCATGGCATGGGGTTGTTCAATGACAGACATGTATTTGTTTAAAATCTATCATTTGATGCTTTCATTTCAGAGAGACAAATAATCAAATATATGTCTGCCTCACTCTCAGAGAAATAAGTAGTACTGCTAGGTTTTACACAGTCAAATGTAAAAAATAACTACATTTTTAATAAAGAACTGTACAAATATAATATTTGTGAAATCAATACTTAAATTTTTTTTTCCAAAAATACAGTATTTTTTTTGTATTTAAAACCTTACATTTGACATTTTAGTCATTTAGCAGATAGTCTCATCCAGGATCCGGTTTCCCAAAAGCATCTTAAGGCTAAGTTCATCGCTAGAACCTTTGTAGGAGCATTGTTAAATCTCTGAGCAGTTCCTCAAAACCATCGTTATTAACGTTAAACTTGATAACGCTTGTAATCTAACGCCTGCCTCAGACCATTCGTACTCGTAGAACAGCTTAATCTCAGGGGTTAAAGCAAAAAAATTATCCTTACGTCGACCTCAGATTGATTGTCTTGTGCTAAATTAATCTCCCCTTTCATGTAAACAAGTCATGACCGTCATGCTTTTAGGAAAAGAGGATCATTTTTGTAAATGTATTAAAACTGCAAATTTGACCAATTCCAGTCCCCTTGCTTAGGGTTCCCAGGGTCCTCCTGGGGAAACTTCTTGAGAAGCTCAGTTCTAAGAAGCTCAGTTCTGGTGACAAGAAAAAGGCCGTTCTACTCCAGAATGAATGAAAATACAATGATGCTGACACCATCTAAAATATCATTTCCACCTCCATGAATGAGCCCAATAAGATATTGGTAAAGATGATGTTAAATGATTTTAACATATTGAACCATATAGCCTGTATGCATGGTCTATTATCAGATGTTAAATGATTTTAACATATTGAACCATATATCCTATATTCATGGTTTATTATCAGATGTGCTATTAGCAATAAGCATGATCACCTGTAGGTCAACGGATGCAGCATAGTGGCTATAAATGAAGCATGGGGTTTGTCCATCTGCATTTACCCCATTGGACACAACTTCCTGATTATTATTATTATTTTTTATTATTATTATTCACTCAGAATTGTTGTTGGGGGGGTTTCTATTACAAAGTTGCCCTTTTAAGATGCCGTTGCCCCTTTAAGAGCTCTGTTGTGAATGATCCTAAACCATGCTTGATACTCCGGTTTTAAGATGCCGTTGCCCCTTTAAGAGCTCTGTTGCAAATGTGCCTAAGCCATGCTTGATACTCCGGTTTTAAGATGCCGTTGCCCCTTTAAGAGCTCTGTTGTGAATGTTCCTAAACCATGCTTGATACTCCGGTTTTAAGATGCCGTTGCCCCTTTAAGAGCTCTGTTGTGAATGTTCCTAAACCATGCTTGATACTCCGGTTTTAAGATGCCGTTGCCCCTTTAAGAGCTCTGTTGTGAATGTTCCTAAACCATGCTTGATACTCCAGTTGTAACTGCATTTTTAAAACAATGCATTGTAGGAGTATAGAAATAAATGTGTTATCAATGGAAAGCTTGGATCCCCCTCTTTTTTTAACAAAGGTCAAAACTGCTTTCAAAAGTGTTTTCCCCGTGATTGCATTAAGAGTTGTTGTTTCGTTGACTGCTTGAATAAACGGCCCTACAAAGGCAAAGAGCATCAACTAGAAAACAGTCCAACTGAAGACAAAAAAGCCTTTAAAGTTGCTTTTGCTGTTCAGCCAAATATGTCGTAGGTAGATAAGTGTAAATGCACTGATGTATCATCTTATTATGACCACTGATCTGACCTATGACCCCTTAAATGCTGATACTGCACTCTGCCTTTGTATGACCTTAAACAGCTGTATGGGTCATGCAAAAGCAAAGTGCAGTATCTAAAAAATCTAAATGTGTTTATCCAGCTTTCTTGTTGTTTTTAATGGTGTTGTGTAGTTGTGTTTTCATGTTTTGAATGTTGTATTGTAGCAACCCTCAAGCTGTTTTTATCCATAAGGTAAGAACTATTTCATCACGGAGAATGTTTATCCTTATGTGACTTTGTATTACTATCAATGCTGTCCTTTTCTTTATGTTAGCGAGCGTTTCAATATTTTGTTTGCTATCTTTCTTAACATTATCTGGGTATTTGCATTTCAATGCGACTTAAACCATAATGTTTCTGCGTGATTGTGCCATGTTTTATTCTGGTGATAACTGGATCACTGGCTGTCTCATGGAGTGTGTGAGGGTGAGTGTCATGGTCGGGATGGCCTGAACTCAGAGCCTGATAGAATACCAAGGAAAACCGTAGTAACTGCAGTAGAACATGGTGGAACAAAGCCAGATGGCAGTAACTTCACTTACTGCTGTTTCCTTGGTTTTTACTGGGATTTTGTAGTTACAGCAAATTTGACCCTCAGTTTTCTCTGAAACAGAAGATAATTGAACCAGGACACTTTTTCACAAGATATAACAGATACTATGAAGCCTGATTTAGGTCTGAACTGATCTTTGACCAAATGTGTAGCAGCAGTTTGCAATTGTACGGCAGAATAGCTGTGCACATAATCCTAATACCTCTTCATGGACTACATTTGAACACTTGAACAGTGTCTTCTGTTAGGGTGTGAACTGGTATGGTAAGATTACCTAGTGGGGCCAGTAACTGAAAGGTTGCTGGTTCGAATACCTGAGCCGTCAAGGTAAAAATCTGTCTGTGCCCTTAAGCAAGGCACTTACACCTGATTTGCTCCAGGGGGCGCCGTACTACTATGACCCTGTAAAACAACACATTTCACTGCATCTATCCGGTGTCTGTGACAATACATTCACAAATATTGTATTTATTTATTACAACAGTTAATTTAACAATGCTGGTTATAAATCTTGTTGACATTCATCCAAGGACACCTTGACTTGCATTACACTCTCACTCCAGAAAAATATTCTCATGAAATCATATGACCTATAATTAGAGAAAAGGATTCCTGTAAACGCGGCCTGCTACAAGCAGGAAACAAGTTATGGATGCGTGATCTATCTTGGCATCTTTTTGGGGTAACCACATTGGAACATTCCAACATTAATCTTTAAGGACATGAACTGGCAGAACAGGTTTCAGCAAAGTATGGAGTCATTGTTCTCAGGAAGGTGTCTCCATGGCGATAGGAGGGACAGGAGGCAGACTAAGGGCAAGGGAAGCCACCTGAACTACTGCCCTACAAAGGCAAAGAGCAGTCTACGCAAACAGTGAATCTGAGAAAAATGGCTTTAACGTTTGTTTTTTTGTCCAATCATATCAACCATGACCACTGATCTGACCTATGACCCCTTAAATGCTGATACTGCACTCTGCCTTTGTATGACCTTAAACAGCTGTATGGGTCATGCAGAAGCAAAGTGCAGTATGTAGAAATCTAAATGTGTTTATCCAGCTTTCTTGTTGTTTTTCTGTTTGATGGAAACAGTTTGAGAGTTGTAACTATATTCCAACTGTATTTAATGGTGTTATGTAGTCGTGGTTTCATGTTTCCAATATTGTATTGGAGTAGGCCTAACCCTCCCCAATATTTCTGTTGATGGAGAGAGACACCAGACAAGACATAGAGACAGCAACAGAAAAATAGGATATGATGGAGAGAGACACCAGACAAGACACAGAGACAGCAATAGAAGAACAGGATATGATGGAGAGAGACAGAACAGGCCATAACAGAAGAAAATAGACACAGGAGACAGTAACAAACTGGAACCTGAGACAGCAACAGACAAGACACAGACAGCAACAGACAAGACACAGACAGCAACAGATAAGACACAGACAACAGACAAGACACAGACAGCAACAGACAAGACATAGACAACAACAGACAAGACACATACAGCAAAATACAATTTACAGACAGCAACAGACAAAACACAGACAGCAACAGACAAGACACAGACAACAGACAAGACACAGACAGCAACAGTCAAAACACAGACATCAACAGACAAGACACAGAGAAAGTGACAGAAGAGGGCAGATGGAGAGAGAACCAAGGTTGGTTGAGCAGAAGAGGGCAGAAAAGAGAGATAGCAACAGAAGAAGGCAGACAAGAGAGACAGCAACAGAAGAGGGGAGACAAGAGAGACAGCAACAGAAGAGGGCATACAAGAGAGATAGCAACAGAAGAGGGCAGACAAGAGAGACAGCAACAGAAGGGGGGAGACAAGAGAGACAAATACAGAAGGGGGGAGACAAGAGAGACAGCAACAGAAGGGGGGAGACAAGAGAGACAGCAACAGAAGGGGGGAGACAAGAGAGATAGCAACAGAAGAGGGCAGACAAGAGAGACAGCAACAGAAGAGGGGAGACAAGAGAGACAGCAACAGAAGAGGGCAGACAAGAGAGACAGCAACAGAAGAGGGCAGACAAGAGAGACAGCAACAGAAGGGGGGAGACAAGAGAGACAAATACAGAAGGGGGGAGTGAAGAGAGACAGCAACAGAAGGGGGGAGACAAGAGAGACAGCAACAGAAGGGGGGAGACAAGAGAGATAGCAACAGAAGAGGGCAGACAAGAGAGACAGCAACAGAAGAGGGGAGACAAGAGAGACAGCAACAGAAGAGGGCAGACAAGAGAGACAGCAACAGAAGAGGGGAGACAAGAGAGACAGCAACAGAAGAGGGCAGACAAGAGAGACAGCAACAGAAGAGGGCAGACAGGAGGGACAGCAACAGAAGAGGGCAGACAAGAAAGACAACAACAGAAAAGGGGAGACAATAGAGACAGCAACAGAAGAGGGCAGACAGTAGGGACAGCAACAGAAGAGGGAAGACAAGAAAGACATCAACAGAAGAGGGGAGACAATAGAGACAGCAACAGAAGAGGGGAGACAAGAGAGACAACAACAGAAGAGGTTAGAAAGAGGGTAGACAAGAGAAACAGCAACAGAAGAGGGTAGACAAGAGAGACAGCAACAGAAGAGGGAAGACAAGAGAGACAGCAAAAGAAGAGGGTAGACAAGAGAGACAAATACAGAAGACGGAAGACAAGAGAGACAGCAACAGAAGAGGGCAGACAAGAGAGACAGCAACAGAAGAGGGGAGACAAGAGAGGCAGCAACAGAAGAGAAGAGACAAGAGAGACAGCAACAGAAGAGGGTAGACAAGATAGACAGCAACAGAAGAGGGCAGACAAGAGAGACAGCAACAGAAGAGGGGAGACAAGAGAGACAGCAACAGAAGGGGCATACAAGAGAGACAGCAACAGAAGAGGGCAGACAAGAGAGACAGCAACAGAAGAGGGGAGACAAGAGAGACAGCAACAGAAGAGGGCAGACAAGAGACAGCAACAGAAGAGGGGAGACAAGAGAGACAGCAACAGAAGGGGGAGACAAGAGACGGCAACAGAAGAGGTTAGACAAGAAAGACAACAATAGAAGAGGGGAGACAAGAGAGACAACAACAGAAGAGGTTAGAAAGAGGGTAGACAAGAGAGACAACAACAGAAGAGGTTAGAAAGAGGGTAGACAAGAGAGACAGCAACAGAAGAGGGGAGACAAGAGAGACAGCAACAGAAGGGGCATACAAGAGAGACAGCAACAGAAGAAGGCAGACAAGAGAAACAGCAACAGAAGAGGGGAGACAAGAGAGACAGCAACAGAAGAGGGCAGACAAGAGAGACAGCAACAGAAGAGGGGAGACAAGAGAGACAGCAACAGAAGAGGGCAGACAAGAGAGACAGCAACAGAAGAGGGCAGACAGGAGGGACAGCAACAGAAGAGGGCAGACAAGAAAGACAACAACAGAAAAGGGGAGACAATAGAGACAGCAACAGAAGAGGGCAGACAGTAGGGACAGCAACAGAAGAGGGTAGACAGGAGAAACAGCAACAGAAGAGGGTAGACAAGAGAGACAGCAACAGAAGAGGGAAGACAAGAGAGACAGGAAAAGAAGAGAGTAGACAAGAGAGACAAATACAGAAGACGGAAGACAAGAGAGACAGCAACAGAAGAGGGCAGACAAGAGAGACAGCAACAGAAGAGGGGAGACAAGAGAGGCAGCAACAGAAGAGAAGAGACAAGAGAGATAGCAACAGAAGAGGGTAGACAAGATAGACAGCAACAGAAGAGGGCAGACAAGAGAGACAGCAACAGAAGAGGGCAGACAAGAGAGACAGCAACAGAAGGGGCATACAAGAGAGACAGCAACAGAAGAAGGCAGACAAGAGAGACAGCAACAGAAGAGGGCAGACAAGAGAGACAGCAACAGAAGAGGGGAGACAAGAGAGACAGCAACAGAAGAGGGCAGACAAGAGACAGCAACAGAAGAGGGGAGACAAGAGAGACAGCAACAGAAGGGGGAGACAAGAGACGGCAACAGAAGAGGTTAGACAAGAAAGACAACAATAGAAGAGGGGAGACAAGAGAGACAGCAACAGAAGAGGGTAGACAAGAGAGACAACAACAGAAGAGGTTAGAAAGATGGTAGACAAGAGAGACAACAACAGAAGAGGTTAGAAAGAGGGTAGACAAGAGAGACAGCAACAGAAGAGGGGAGACAAGAGAGACAGCAACAGAAGGGGCATACAAGAGAGACAGCAACAGAAGAAGGCAGACAAGAGAGACAGCAACAGAAGAGGGGAGACAAGAGAGACAGCAACAGAAGAAGGCAGACAAGAGAGACAGCAACAGAAGAGGGGAGACAAGAGAGACAGCAACAGAAGAAGGCAGACAAGAGAGACAGCAACAGAAGAGGGGAGACAAGAGAGACAGCAACAGAAGAAGGCAGACAAGAGAGACAGCAACAGAAGAGGGGAGACAAGAGAGACAGCAACAGAATAAGGCAGACAAGAGAGACAGCAACAGAAGAGGGGAGACAAGAGAGACAGCAACAGAAGAGGGCAGACAAGAGAGATAGCAACAGAAGAGGGCAGACAAGAGAGACAGCAACAGAAGGGGGGAGACAAGAGAGATAGCAACAGAAGAGGGCAGACAAGAGAGAAAGCAACAGAAGAGGGGAGACAAGAGAGACAGCAACAGAAGAGGGCAGACAAGAGAGACAGCAACAGAAGAGGGCAGACAGGAGGGACAGCAACAGAAGAGGGAAGACAAGAAAGACAACAACAGAAAAGGGGAGACAATAGAGACAGCAACAGAAGAGGGCAGACAGGAGGGACAGCAACAGAAGAGGGAAGACAAGAAAGACATCAACAGAAGAGGGGAGACAATAGAGACAGCAACACAAGAGGGGAGACAAGAGAGACAACAACAGAAGAGGTTAGAAAGAGGGTAGACAAGAGAAACAGCAACAGAAGAGGGTAGACAAGAGAGACAGCAACAGAAGAGGGAAGACAAGAGAGACAGCAAAAGAAGAGGGTAGACAAGAGAGACAAATACAGAAGACGGAAGACAAGAGAGACAGCAACAGAAGAGGGCAGACAAGAGAGACAGCAACAGAAGAGGGGAGACAAGAGAGGCAGCAACAGAAGAGAAGAGACAAGAGAGACAGCAACAGAAGAGGGTAGACAAGATAGACAGCAACAGAAGAGGGCAGACAAGAGAGACAGCAACAGAAGAGGGGAGACAAGAGAGACAGCAACAGAAGAAGGCAGACAAGAGAGACAGCAACAGAAGAGGGCAGACAAGAGAGACAGCAACAGAAGTGGGCAGACAAGAGACAGCAACAGAAGAGGGGAGACAAGAGAGACAGCAACAGAAGGGGGGAGACAAGAGACAGCAACAGAAGAGGTTAGACAAGAAAGACAACAATAGAAGAGGGGAGACAAGAGAGACAGCAACAGAAGAGGGTAGACAAGAGAGACAACAACAGAAGAGGTTAGAAAGAGGGTAGACAAGAGAGACAACAACAGAAGAGGTTAGAAAGAAGGTAGACAAGAGAGACAGCAACAGAAGAGGGGAGACAAGAGAGACAGCAACAGAAGGGGCATACAAGAGAGACAGCAACAGAAGAAGGCAGACAAGAGAGACAGCAACAGAAGAGGGGAGACAAGAGAGACAGCAACAGAAGGGGCATACAAGAGTGACAGCAACAGAAGAGGGGAGACAAGTGGTGAGTGGCGCAGTGGTCTAAGGCACTGCATCGCAGTGCTAACCATGCCACTAGAGATCCTGGTTCGAATCCAGGCTCTGTCGCAGCCGGCGCACAATTGGCCCAGCGTCGTCCGGGGTAGGGGAGGGAATGGCCGGCAGGGATGTAGCTCAGTTGATAGAGCATGGCGTTTGCAACGCCAGGGTTGTGGGTTTGATTCCCACGGGAGGCCAGTATAAAAAAAAAAAAAAATTATTCACTAACTGTAAGTCGCTCTGGATAAGAGCGTCTGCTAAATGACTAAAATGTAAATGTAACAAGAGAGACAGCAACAGAAGAGGGCAGACAAGAGAGACAGCAACAGAAGAGGGCAGACAAGAGAGACAGCAACAGAAGAGGGGAGACAAGAGAGACAGCAACAGAAGAGGAGAGACAGCAACAGAAGGGGCATACAAGAGAGACAACAACAGAAGAGGGGAGACAAGAGAGACAGCAACAGAAGAGGGGAGACAAGAGAGACAACAACAGAAGAGTGCAGACAAGAGAGTTCAGAGAGAACTCCACACAGGAAAAGAGGGAGAAAAAAGGTTGCGAAGGCAAAAGCAAAGGTGTACAGAGATCTTAATGACATTAAACAAAAGCTTGAGGATGCCCTCAGAAAAGTTGAAAAATACAAAAAAAGAAGTAATCGACTGAAGAAGAACCTGGGGATCCTAGAGTCACCTAAAATGAAAACAAAGCAACAGATGCAGCAAGAAAGCAGGCAATTAAAGAAGACACTCCTATTCCATAACACCATTATGTCAGAAATAAGAAAAAAGTATCAGAATGTTGACAATCGTAAAGCTCGGCAACTGATCTCCAAACTTGTGGCTGGCAAGATCTTAAAAAAATACCGCCTGGTCACCATGGCCAAGAAGGAGTTTGGATTCTCTACAAAACTAATCAGGACAAACATGACAAGGGCCGACAAACTCAAATACACCCGCAAAATACAACGAAACAGAGTCAGCCAAGAAGTGAAGGAAAAGATAACAAAGTTTTTAGAACGCGACGATAAAAGGAGGGCCACTACTGGAAAGAAAGAGACAATTACAAAGATGAAAAATAAAATGCAAAAGCGCTTCCTGGTGGATTCTATGCAGACACTGCACCTGAAGTTTAGACACGAGAATCCCGAAGTCAGACTCTCCTATGCAGAGTTTTGCAAAAAGCGACCCTTTTGGATTGTTAAACCAACGATCAAAGACAGAGACACATGTCTGTGTAAGCTACACTCAAACATACAGTTCATGGCAAACAAACTGTTCTTTCACAAAGTCATTAAAACGTCCAAAGTCACCGATCTCATGTATTCAGTTACATGCAAAAATGTGACAAAAGAATGCATGTACAGGGAGTGTCTGGATTGTAAAGACCATGAACTCCAAACCTCTGCCTTCGATGCTGGGGAGCAAACCTGGTGGTTTGAATGGAGAAGCTCTGTGGAGGACAGAGAAAAAAAGAAAAAAGACGGCTCCAAAGAAATGATTAAAGTTCACCACACAACGAAGGAAAAAGTATATGGGACTTTGAAGACACTTTTGGATGACTTTTCTGACCAACTGAAAAAAAAGATGGGAAAGCACATTCACAACATGATGACATAAAGGGTTTGCTCTAGTTTGTACTAGTTTGCTCTAGTTCAGCATGTAGAAAACAGTGAAGAAATGATTTGCTGATTTTTAACACAAATTCATGTTTTTTCATTTTTTGGATTGTTTTTAATTAAAAAATATTGGTGATATGTTTTTGTTCACAAATGCTGTTGCTTATTGATTTGCTCTGGTTCACCACATAGAGCAGTAGAAAAATTGTTTTTAATTGGAAGTTGCCTATCTGTCATTTCCGCCACACACTGTCTCTTCCGCCACGCCATGTCATTTCCACCACAACACATATTTTAAAGTAAAACATATAAAAAACATACAATCAAACCAACTATATTCAGTGGTGTTGATAATTGTGCAGTTAGGGCTAAGATTTGTGTATACACTTTGAGAAATATATGATTTTGAGCTATGATAAGAAAATTAAATGTTCCATTGACCTAGTTTTAGGTGTTTTTTAGTGTAAACATTGTAAAATCTTTACAGTTACATTTCTGAAAAAAATAATAAATTACAAATTTGAACAGATATGTGTGTGCTATTTAATCAAATATATTTATAACAGAAGATATTTCATTATTTTCTCTTAAAAATACATGTTTTTTTATGTGATGGAAATGACCGTTTTCTTGGACTGTCAGATAAAAATGGCAAAAAATATATATTAGTAAATACAAATCATCACAGCCAACTTCAGGGAAGGTTTCCAGACAGATTGAGAAACCAACTGATACAAAAAAATTATTTTCTGAAACTGTCTAGCTCAAAGAGTACCATAGTTGAAGAATTACCCGTTTACAGGAATCCTTTTCTCTAAAAATGAGTCATATGATTTCATGAGAATATTTTTCTGGAGTGAGAGTGTAATGCAAGTCAAGGTGTCCTTGGATGAATGTCAACAAGATTTATAACCAGCATTGTTAAATTAACTGTTGTAATAATTCAATTAAATATTTGTAAATGTATTGTCACAGACACCGGATAGATGCAGTGAAATGTGTTGTTTTACAGGGTCATAGTAGTACGGCGCCCCCTGGAGCAAATCAGGTGTAAGTGCCTTGCTTAAGGGCACAGACAGATTTTTACCTTGACGGCTCAGGTATTCGAACCAGCAACCTTTCAGTTACTGGCCCCACTAGGTAATCTTACCATACCAGTTCACGCCCTAAAAGAAGACACTGTTCAAGTGTTCAAATGTAGTCCATGAAGAGGTATTAGGATTATGTGCACAGCTATTCTGCCGTACAATTGCAAACTGCTGCTACACATTTGGTAAAAGATGAGTTCAGACCTAAATTCAGGCTTCGTAGTATCTGTTATATCTTGTGACAAAGTGTCCTGGTTCAATTATCTTCTGTTTCAGAGAAAATGGAGGGTCAGATTTGATGTAACTACAAAATCCCAGTAAAAACCAAGGAAACAGCAGTAAGTGAAGTTACTGCCATCTGGCTTTGTTCCACCATGTTCTACTGCAGTTACTACGGTTTTCCTTGGTATTCTATCAGGCTCTGAGTTCAGGCCATCCCGACCATGACACTCACCCTCACACACTCCATGAGACAGCCAGTGATCCAGTTATCGCCAGAATAAACAGGGCACAATCACGCAGAAACATTATGGTTTAACTCGCATTGAAATGCAAAATACCCAGACAATGGTAAGAAAGATAGCAAACAAAATATTGAAACGCTCGCTAACATAAAGAAAAGGACAGCATTGATATTAATAGAAAAGTCACATAAGTATAAACATTCTCCGTGATGAAATAGTTCTTACCTTATGGATAAAAACAGCTTGAGGGTTGCTACAATACAACATTCAAAACATGAAAACACAACTACACAACACCATTAAAAACAACAAGAAAGCTGGATAAACACATTTAGATTTTTTAGATACTGCGCTTTGCTTTTGCATGACCCATACAGCTGTTTAAGGTCATACAAAGGCTGAGTGCAGTATCAGCATTTTAGGGGTCATAGGTCAGATCAGTGGTCATAATAAGATGATACGTCAGTGCATTTACACTTATCTACCTACGACATATTTGGCTGAACAGCAAAAACAACTTTAAAGCCTTTTTTGTCTTCAGTTGGACTGTTTTCTAGTTGATGCTCTTTGCCTTTGTAGGGCCGTTTATTCAAGCAGTCAACGGACAACAACTCTTAATGCAATCACGGGGAAAACACAGTTTTGACCTTTGTTAGAAAAGATGGGGATCCAAGCTTTCCATTGATAACATGTTTATTTCTATACTCCTTCAATTGCGCTAATGCATTGTTTTAAAAATGCAGTTACAACTGGAGTGTCAAGCTTAAAATGGCATAAAATTGCACACTTTGTAATAGGTTTAGGCACAATTTAGGCCTTCTTTTCCTCTCAGACACCCTTGCGTTATTCAGCCAGAGGGCTCTCAGTCGCCAAAACCCTCCCAGAAGCTTCAGCGGGACCAGGTGGTATGGTCGGCAAGGTGACTTACAGTTGAAGTCGGAAGTTTACATACACCTTAGCCAAATACATTTAAACTCAGTTTTTCACAATTCCTGACATTTAATCCAAGTAAAAAATTCCCTGTCTTAAGTCAGTTAGGATCACCACTTTATTTTAAGAATGTGAAATGTCAGAATAATAGTATAGTGATTTATTTCAGCTTTTATTTCTTTCATCACATTCCCAGTAGGTCAGAAGTTTACATACACTCAATTAGTATTTGGTAGCATTACCTTTAAATTGTTTAACTTGGGTCAAACGTTTCGGGTAGCCTTCCACAAGCTTCCCACAATAAGTTGGGTGAATTTTGGCCCATTCCTCCTGACAGAGCTGGTGTAACTGAGTCAGGTTTGTAGGCCTCCTTGCTCGCACACGTTTTTTCAGTTCTGCCCACAAATGTTCTATAGGATTGAGGTCAGGGCTTTGTGATGGCCACTCCAATACCTTGACTTTGTTGTCCTTAAACCATTTTGCCACAACTTTGGAAGTATGCTTGGGGTCATTGTCCATTTGGAAGACCCATTTGCGACCAAGCTTTAACTTCCTGACTGATGTCTTGAGATGTTGCTTCAATATATCCACTTCATTTTCCTTCCTCATGATGCCATCTATTTTGTGAAGCGCACCAGTCCCTCCTGTAGCAAAGCACCCCCACTGCATGATACTGCCACCCCCGTGCGTCACGGTTGGGATGGTGTTTTGCTGCAAAACATTTTTTTTGGAGGTCTTGGCTGATTTCTTTTGATTTTCCCATGATGTCAAGCAGAGAGGCCTTGGAATACGTCCACAGGTACACCTCCAATTGACTCAAATTATGTCAATTAGCCTATCAGAAGCTTCTAAAGCCATGACATCATTTTCTGGAATTTTCCAAGCTATTTAAAGGCACAGTCAACTTAGTGTATGTAAACTTCTGACCCACTGGAATTGTGATACAGCGAATTATAAGTGAAATAATCTGTCTTTAAACAATTGTTGGAAAAATTACTTGTGACATGCACATAGTAGGTTGGGATGGTGTTTTTGATGCAAAACATATCACTGCATGATACTGCCACCCCCGTGCGTCACGGTTGGGATGGTGTTTTGCTGCAAAACATTTTTTTTGGAGGTCTTGGTTGATTTCTTTTCATTTTCCCATGATGTCAAGCAGAGAGGCCTTGGAATACGTCCACAGGTACACCTCCAATTGACTCAAATGATGTCAATTAGCCTATCAGAAGCTTCTAAAGCCATGACATCATTTTCTGGAATTTTCCAAGCTATTTAAAGGCACAGTCAACTTAGTGTATGTAAACTTCTGACCCACTGGAATTGTGATACAGCGAATTATAAGTGAAATAATCTGTCTTTAAACAATTGTTGGAAAAATTACTTGTGACATGCACATAGTAGGTGTCCTAACCGACTTGCCAAAACTATAGTTTGTTAACAAGACATTTGTGGAGTGGTTGAAAAATGCGTTTTAATGACTCCAACCTAAGTGTATGTAAACTTCAGACTGCAACTGTATATACTATACTATAGAGAGAGAGTCTACTATACTATATATATACTATATAGAGAGAATATACTATACTGTATATATGCTATACAATAGAGAGAGGGTCTACTATACTATATATATACTATACAATAGAGAGAGAGTATACTATACTGTATATATACTATACTATTGAGAGAGTCTATTATATTGTATATATACTATACTATAGAGAGAGATAGTAGACTATGCTGTATATATACTATACTATAGAGAGAGAGTCTACTATACTGTATATATATATACTATACTATAGAGAGAGAGAGTCTACTATACTGTATATATACTATACTATAGACTGAGATAGTAGACTATGCTGTATATATACTATACTATATAGATAGAGTCTACTATACTGTATATATACTATACTATAGAGAGAGATAGTAGACTATGCTGTATATATACTATACTATAGAGAGAGAGTCTACTATACTGTATATATACTATACTATAGAGATAGTCTACTATACTGTATATATACTATACTATAGAGAGAGATTCTACTATACTATATATATACTATATAGAGATAATATACTATACTGTATATATACTATACTATAGAGAGAGAGTCTACTATACTGTATATATTCTATACTATAGAGAGAGAGTATACTATACTGTATATATACTATACTATAGAGAGAGTATAATATACTGTATATATACTATACTATAGAGAGAGAGAGTGTACTATATTGTATATATATTTTACAATATAGAGAGAGTCTACTATATTGTATATATATTTTCCTTTATAGAGAGAGTATACTATACTGTATATATACTATACTATAGAGAGAGAGTATACTATACTGTATATATACTATACTATAGAGAGAGAGTCTACTATACTGTATATATACTATACTATAGAGAGAGAGTCTACTATACTGTATATATACTATAATATAGAGATAGTCTACTATACTGTATATATACTATACTATAGAGAGAGAGTATACTATACTGTATATATACTATACTATATAGAGAGAGTATACTATACTGTATTTATACTATACTATAGAGATATAGTATACTATACTGTATATATAATATACTATAGAGAGAGAGTATACTATACTGTATATATACTATACTATAGAGAGGGTCTACTATACTGTATATATACTATACTATATAGAGAGAGTCTACTATACTCTATATATACTATAATATATAGAGAGAGTCTACTATACTGTATACATACTATAGAGAGATAGTCTACTATACTGTATATATACTATACAGTATACTATACTGTATATATACTATACTATAGAGAGAGAGTATACTATACTGTATATATACTATACTATAGAGAGAGAGTCTACTATACTGTATATATACTATACTATAGAGAGAGAGTATACTATACTATATATATACTATACTATAGAGAGAGAGAGTCCACTATACTGTATATATACTATACTATAGAGAGAGTGAGTCCACTATACTGTATATATACTATACTATAGAGAGAGAGTCTACTATACTGTATATATACTATACTATAGAGAGAGAGTATACTATACCGTATATATACTATACTATAGAGAGAGAGTATACTATACTGTATATATACTATACTATAGATAGAGAGTATTTTTTTATTTTTTTATTTCACCTTTATTTAACCAGGTAAACCAGTTGAGAACAGGGTATACTATACTGTATATATACTATACTATAGAGAAAAAGTCTACTATACTGTATATATACTATACTATATAGAGAGAGTCTACTATACTGTATACATACTATAGAGAGAGAGTCTACTATACTGTATATATACTATACAGTATACTATACTGTATATATACTATACTATAGAGAGAGAGTCTACTATACTGTATATATACTATACTATAGAGAGAGAGTCTACTATACTGTATATATACTATACTATAGAGAGAGAGTCTACTATACTGTATATATACTATACTATAGAGAGAGAGTCTACTATACTGTATATATACTATACTATAGAGAGAGAGTCTACTATACTGTATATATACTATACTATAGAGAGTCTACTATACTGTATATATACTATACTATATAGAGAGAGTCTACTATACTGTATATATACTATACAATAGAGAGAGAGTATACTATACTGTATATATACTATACTATAGAGAGAGAGTCTACTATACTGTATATATACTATACTATAGAGAGAGTCTACTATACTGTATATATACTATACTATAGAGAGAGAGTATACTATACTGTGTATATACTATACTATAGAGAGAGAGTATACTATACTGTATATATACTATACTATAGAGAGAGAGTATACTATACTGTATATATACTATACTATATAGAGAGAGTCTACTATACTGTATATATACTATACTATAGAGAGAGAGTCTACTATACTGTATATATACTATACTATAGTGAGAGAGTATACTATACTGTATATATACTATACTATATAGAGAGAGTCTACTATACTGTATATATACTATACTATAGAGAGAGTCTACTATACTGTATATATACTATACTATAGAGAGAGAGTATACTATACTGTGTATATACTATACTATAGAGAGAGAGTATACTATACTGTATATATACTATACTATAGAGAGAGAGTATACTATACTGTATATATACTATACTATATAGAGAGAGTCTACTATACTGTATATATACTATACTATATAGAGAGAGTCTACTATACTGTATATATACTATACTATAGTGAGAGAGTATACTATACTGTGTATATACTATACTATAGAGAGAGAGTATACTATACTGTATATATACTATACTATAGAGAGTCTACTATACTGTATATATACTATACTATAGAGAGAGAGTCTACTATACTGTATATATAGTATACTATATATAGAGAGAGTCTACTATACTGTATATATACTATACTATAGAGAGAGAGTCTACTATACTGTATATATACTATACTATAGAGAGAGAGTCTACTCTACTGTATATATACTATACTATAGAGAGAGAGTCTACTATACTGTAGGATATAATCCCACCCCCTTTGCCAGAGCCCAGCCCCCACACCACTAGAGGGAAATCAACAGACCACCAACTTACTACCCTGAGACAAGGCTGAGTATAGCCTGTACTCTAACTACTGTTATTAATAATCCCTGTAAACAGACCACCAATTTACTACCCTGAGACAAGGCTGAGTATAGCCTGTACTCTAACTACTGTTATTAAAAAACCCTTGTAAACAGACCACCAACTTACTACCCTGAGACAAGGCTGAGTACAGCCTGTACTCTAACTACTGTTATTAATAATCCCTGTAAACAGACCACCAACTTACTACCCTGAGACAAGGCTGAGTATAGCCTGTACTCTAACTACTGTTATTAATAATCCCTGTAAACAGACCACCAACTTACTACCCTGAGACAAGGCTGAGTACAGCCTGTACTCTAACTACTGTTATTAATAATCCCTGTAAACAGACCACCAACTTACTACCCTGAGACAAGGCTGAGTATAGCCTGTACTCTAACTACTGTTATTAATAATCCCTGTAAACAGACCACCAACTTACTACCCTGAGACAAGGCTGAGTATAGCCTGTACTCTAACTACTGTTATTAATAATCCCTGTAAACAGACCACCAATTTACTACCCTGAGACAAGGCTGAGTATAGCCTGTACTCTAACTACTATTATTAATAATCCCTGTAAACAGAACACCAACTTACTACCCTGAGACAAGGCTGAGTATAGCCTGTACTCTAACTACTGTTATTAATAATCCCTGTAAACAGACCACCAACTTACTACCCTGAGACAAGGCTGAGTAGAGCCTGTACTCTAACTACTGTTATTTGACAAGACTGGACAACACCTCATCATCTAGTGTTCTGTTTGTCACATTAATCACCCTGTGAACGCATCTCTAAGGGTCCAGGTCAAAAGTAACACACTATAAAGGGTATAGGGTGTCATTTGGAACACACCCACAGTAATAATAACAAAACTGTTTCTGATCGAACTTTTAAAAGAATCCCTGTAAACAGACCACCAACTTACGACCCTGAGACAAGGCTGAGTATAGTCCACAAAGATCTCCTCCACCACACAAGCCAGAGGGGGCGTCAAACCGGAAAAGATAAACAAATCATCTTTAAATGTTGAAAAATCCAACTTTATTATATTTACTAGAAGAATAAATAAAATAAATAAAAAATTCAAAAAAGAGCAAGAATCTCAATTGGTGGGACTGAAATGGAACACGTCACATCCACTAGATTCCTCTGAGTTCTAATTGATGAAAAGTTATCCTGGAAAGATCGTATTCAATTTGTCTGTAGCAAAGTGATGAAATCAGAAAGACTAGTGGTTTGGTTCTTCAGGCTTGCTTCCTAATGTCAGAGTGTTGAGTGTGGATGTAGTGCAGGAATCAGGCGCAGGGACAAGGAGGTTCTTCAACGGACTTTAGTATATATATGTATCCCAACACGGGAAATGAGTCGCCAACCCAACCGGGCGGCACGAAACAATTACGCACAACACACAGTGCGGAAAAACAAGAAAAGGCGCACGCAGTGCGAACTCTCGAAAATACTAAATAAACGAGAGAGAGAACTACTCGGAGGCAAACTGACAATAACAATCACGCATAACACCTGCCCCAAACAAACCAACTAAATAAGGAGAATAATCAAGACACAAATAAGGGACAGGTGTTATGCACAGACAAAACCAAAAGAACAAAAAACATTGAACGGTGGCAGCTAGTACTCCGGAGACGACGACCGCCGAAGTCCGCCCGAACAAGGAAGAGGAGCAGCCTCGGCCGAAACCGTGACAGTACCCCCCCCTTGACGCGCGGCTCCAGCCGTGCGCCGACCCGGAGCTCGAGGACGACCCGGACGACGCGGAGCAGGGCGCGCAGGATGACCCCGATGGAAATCGGTCAGTAGGGACTGGTCTAGCACGTCCCTCCTTGGCACCCAGCACCGCTCCTCCGGACCGTACCCCTCCCACTCCACGAGATATTGAAGACCCCCCATCCGGCGTCTAGAATCCAGAATGGACCTCACGGTGTACGCCGGAGCCCCCTCGATGTCCAACGGGGGCGGAGGAGTCTCCTCAATCTCAAAGTCCTGGAGTGGACCAGCTACCACCGGCCTGAGGAGAGACACATGGAACGAGGGGTTAATATTTTTGTAGTCAACAGGTAGTTCTAACCTATAACTCACCTCGTTCAATCTCCTCAGGACTTTAAACGGCCCCACAAACCGCCGACCCAGCTTCCGGCAGGGCAGGCGGAGGGGCAGGTTTCTGGTTGAGAGCCAGACTCGATCTCCAGGTGCGTACACTGGCCCCTCACTGCGGTGTAGGTCGGCGCTCGTCTTCTGTCGACGTATGGCACGCTGCAGATGGACGTGTGCAGCGTCCCACGTCTCCTCCGAGCGCCTTACCCACTCATCCACAGCGGGGGCCTCGATCTGGCTCTCATGCCATGGTGCCAGCACCGGCTGGTACCCCAACACACACTGAAACGGGGTTAGTTGGGTGGAGGAGTGGCGAAGAGAGTTCTGTGCCATCTCCGCCCAGGGCACATATCTCGCCCACTCCTCCGGCCGGCCCTGACAGTATGACCTCAGAAACCTACCCACATCCTGGTTGACACGTTCAACCTGCCCATTACTTTCCGGGTGGTAACCCGAGGTAAGGCTTACCGACACCCCCAACCGTTCCATAAATGCCCTCCACACTCTCGAGGTGAACTGGGGGCCTCGGTCAGACACTATATCCTCGGGTACCCCGTAATGCCGGAAGACATGGGTGAACAGAGCCTCCGCGGTCTGCAGGGCAGTGGGTAGACCCGGCATGGGAAGGAGACGACAGGCCTTCGAGAACCTATCCACAACGACCAGGATGGTAGTGTTTCCCTGTGAGGGGGGAAGGTCGGTAACAAAATCCACCGAGAGGTGGGACCAGGGTCGTTGTGGAATAGGCAGGGGTTGTAACTTACCCCTGGGCAAATGTCTGGGCGCCTTACACTGGGCACACACCGAACAGGAGGAAACATAAATCCTCACATCCCTAGCTAACGTTGGCCACCAGTACTTCGTGCTAAGGCAGTGCACTGTCCGGCCGATACCCGGATGACCAGAGGAGGGAGACGTGTGAACCCAACAAATGAGGCGATCGCGTATCTCGAGCGGAACGTACGTCCGACCCACAGGACACTGAGGAGGACTCGGGTCGGTGCGTAACGCCCGCTCGATCTCACCATCAACCTCCCACACCACCGGAGCAACCAGACAAGACTCCGGTAGTATGGGCGTGGACTCAACTGACCTCTCCTCCGCGTCATACCGCCGGGACAGAGCATCTGCCTTCCCGTTCTGGGACCCAGGGATGTATGTGATCTTAAACACAAACCGGGCCAGGAACATAGTCCACCGAGCCTGGCGAGGATTCAGTCTCCTAGCTGCCCGGATGTACTCCAGGTTACGATGGTCAGTTTGAATGAGGAAAGGGTGTTGAGCCCCCTCGAGCCAATGCCGCCACACCTTTAGGGCCTGTACCACGGCTAACAGCTCCCTGTCCCCTACGTCATAATTCCGCTCCGCCGGACTGAGCTTCTTAGAGTAGAACGCACAGGGACGGAGTTTAGGTGGAGTACCAGAACGCTGGGAAAGAACGGCCCCTATTCCGGCCTCTGACGCGTCCACCTCTACTTGGAACGGTAAAGAGGGATCCGGATGCGCCAACACCGGCGCCGAGGTAAACAGGTCCTTCAGTCTCCCAACTGCCCTGTCCGCCTCAGCTGACCACCGCAAGCGCACCGGACCCCCCTTTAACAGAGACGTTATGGGAGCTGCCACCTGTCCAAAACCCCGGATAAACCTCCGGTAGTAATTCGCAAAACCCAAGAACCGTTGCACCTCCTTCACAGTGGTTGGGGTTTGCCAATTACGCACAGCTGACACCCGGTCTACCTCCATCTTCACCCCTGACGCAGATAACTGGTAACCCAGAAAGGAGACCGACTTCTGAAAAAACAGACATTTCTCTGCCTTGACATATAGGTCATGCTCCAACAGCCTCCGCAATACTCGGCGCACCAGGGCTACATGCTCAGCACGGGTAGGACTATACACCAGAATGTCGTCGATGTACACAACCACTCCCTGTCCCTGCATGTCCCGGAAAATCTCATCAACGAAGGATTGGAAGACTGAGGGAGCATTCATCAACCCATATGGCATGACTAGATACTCGTAGTGCCCGGAAGTCGTGCTAAACGCTGTCTTCCATTCATCGCCCTTACGGATGCGCACCAAGTTATATGCGCTCCTAAGATCCAATTTTGTAAAGAACCGCGCGCCGTGCAGTGACTCCGTCATAGTCGCAATCAGAGGAAGTGGATAGCTGTACTTCACTGTGATCTGATTGAGACCGCGGTAATCAATACACGGCCGCAGACCTCCATCCTTCTTCTTCACAAAAAAGAAACTTGAGGAAACGGGTGAAACGGAGGGCCGTATGTACCCCTGTCTAAGAGACTCAGAGATGTACGTCTCCATCGATTTTTTCTCCTCTTGAGACAAGGGATACACATGGCTCCGCGGGAGAGCTGCGCCTGACTGGAGATCTATCGCACAATCCCCCCGTCTATGAGGCGGCAGCTGCGCAGCCCTAGTCTTACTGAACGCCAGTGCCAAATCCTCATACTCGGGGGGAATCTGCAGTGCTGGCATTAGATTCGGACTCTCCACCGAGGTCGCCCCTATGGAAACACCCAGACACCGCCCCTCACATTGAGCAGACCACCCTTTAAGAGCTTTCTCTCGCCACCCAATAATAGGGTCATGAGTCATCAACCAGGGAAGACCCAGCACCACCGGATACGCAGGAGAGTCAATCAGATAAAGCTGAATTCTCTCCTCATGACCCTCCTGCGCCATCATCTGAAGTGGTGCTGTGACCTCCCTAATCAACCCAGACCCTAACGGACGGCTATCTAGGGCATGGACGGGGAAAGGCTTATCAACAGGAAGGAGGGGAATCCCTAACTCTAAACAGAACTGGCGATCTATAAAATTCCCAGCTGCGCCTGAATCTACCAGCGCCTTATGCTGGGAACGAGGTGCAACCTGTGGGAAACAAACAGGCAAGGTTAGGTGCACGACAGAAAGCTCTGGGTAAGCAGGGCGCCTACTCACCTGGGGGGACCCCCCAATGCTAGACCTGCCATCTCCTCCCCTGGAGGACCCGCCCCAGCACCTAGCCGCAGTGTGCCCTCCACGACCACAGTTGGTGCAAGGGCCGGGTCCCCTCGGGCTCCTCCTCCTGCGTTCCCTAGCGCCAGCACCTCCGAGCTCCATAGGGCTAGGCTCAGAGGTGCTGGAGAGTGGAATGGGCAGACCCCCCCCTCCGGGACGCCCACGGGTAGCGAGCAGGGTATCCAGCCGGATGGCCATGTCGACCAGCTGGTCGAACGTCAACGACGTGTCCCTGCACGCCAACTCTCGCTGGACGTCCTCCCGGAGGCTGCAGCGGAAATGGTCGATATGGGCCCGCTCATTCCACCCTGCGTCAGCCGCTAGGGTCCGGAACTCCAAGGCAAAGTCCTGTGCGCTCCTCATCCCCTGTCGGAGGTAGAACAGACGCTCCCCCGCCGCCTTCCCCTCTGGTGGATGGTCGAATACAGCACGGAAGCGGCGGGAGAACTCCGCATAGTTCGTGGTTGCGGCGTCCATTCTCCTCCACTCGGCGTTGGCCCACTCCAACGCCTTGCCGGTGAGACAGGAGATGAGGGCTGAGACGCTCTCGTGTCCCGAGGGCGCCGGGTGGACGGTGGCGAGGTAGAGCTCCACCTGCAGCAGGAACCCTTGACACCCGGCGGTGGAGCCGTCGTACGCCCTCGGGAGCGAGAGCCGAATCCCACTGGGTTCCGGAGATGTACCCTGAGGGCTGACCGCTGGAGCTGGGTCGGTGGTTGGAGGTGTGGGCACCCCGCTGGTCTCCCATCGGTGTAGGGTGGTCATCACCCTATCCAGGGCGTGACACACCTGGTTCATACGGTCCTCCTGACCACGAAGCCGTTCGTCCAGATCGGCGGTCGGCGCGGTCGCTCCTGCTGATTCCATGATGATGCGTGATTCTGTCAGAGTGTTGAGTGTGGATGTAGTGCAGGAATCAGGCGCAGGGACAAGGAGGTTCTTCAACGGACTTTAGTATATATATGTATCCCAACACGGGAAATGAGTCGCCAACCCAACCGGGCGGCACGAAACAATTACGCACAACACACAGTGCGGAAAAACAAGAAAAGGCGCACGCAGTGCGAACTCTCGAAAATACTAAATAAACGAGAGAGAGAACTACTCGGAGGCAAACTGACAATAACAATCACGCATAACACCTGCCCCAAACAAACCAACTAAATAAGGAGAATAATCAAGACACAAATAAGGGACAGGTGTTATGCACAGACAAAACCAAAAGAACAAAAAACATCGAACGGTGGCAGCTAGTACTCCGGAGACGACGACCGCCGAAGTCCGCCCGAACAAGGAAGAGGAGCAGCCTCGGCCGAAACCGTGACACCTAACTCTATACTATAGCTTAATTCACCCATATCTCATTTACTGTGATATTGTCTGGGTCAGTACATATGCCTCCTACCTACACTAATTACTCATCATACAAACTAATTGTGCACCACCAGCCACCTCCTCTAATTACCAGGCTCCATCTGCACCTTTGGTTAAGAAACTCAATATCTTGTCTATTTACAACATTAATGTACAGAAATTATGCACTTTCATCTACAAATACTCTCACCTCCCAGACAGTTTCCCTAAACCCTTCAATGGATTCTTCCAGGTTCATTCTGAAATCCATCTATATAACTGTGATAACCTTCACCCGCCCCACTGCCACATCTCACCTAGTCAATTCTCTATCAGATACAGAGGTACCATACTCTGGAATTCTTATCTTCACATCGTCAAAACATCATCAACCCTCAATATCTTCCAGCGAAGACTGGGGGTCAGCCTGATGAACCAAGCTACCCAATAATTCCCTCCATGAAGACTGGAGGTCAGCCTGATGAACCAAACTACCCAATAATCCCCTCCATGAAGACTGGGGGTCAGCCTGATGAACAAAACAACCCAATAATCCCCTCCATGAAGACTGGGGGTCAGCCTAATGAACCAAACTACCCAATAATCCCCTCCATGAAGACTGGGGGTCAGCCTGATGAACCAAACTACCCAATAATCCCCTCCATGAAGACTGGGGGTCAGCCTGATGAACCAAACTACCCAATAATCCCCTCCATGAAGACTGGGGGTCAGCCTGATGAACCAAACTACCCAATAATCCCCTCCATGAAGACTGGGGGTCAGCCTGATGAACCAAACTACCCAATAATCCCCTCCATGAAGACTGGGGGTCAGCCTGATGAACCAAACTACCCAATAATCCCCTCCATGAAGACTGGGGGTCAGCCTGATGAACCAAACTACCCAATAATCCCCTCCATGAAGACTGGGGGTCAGCCTGATGAACCAAACTACCCAATAATCCCCTCCATGAAGACTGGGGGTCAGCCTGATGAACCAAACTACCCAATAATCCCCTCCATGAAGACTGGGGGTCAGCCTGATGAACCAAACTACCCAATAATCCCCTCCATGAAGACTGGGGGTCAGCCTGATGAACCAAACTACCCAATAATCCCCTCCATGAAGACTGGGGGTCAGCCTGATGAACCAAACTACCCAATAATCCTCCATGTAGCCTGATTCTCTCTCACACACATACTTAATCAAACATGTTTTTTCTTCCAGTCTCACCTGAACACTGTTTTTACCTGTTTATTTTCATATCAGCCCTTTTGAGCTTCCCATCCTCACCTGAACACCGTTTTTACCTGTTTATTTATCTGCAGTGTTTTGTCTTTCACTTCTTTTCTTTGGTGTGAATAAATTAAACCTAAAACCTAATTGAGAAATGTTTTCACTTGCAATGACTTGTTATGTTTAAACCGTGATTTAAACTGAGACTCAGTGATATGACATGTAAGGCTGTGTGTCTGCCTGTATTCATATATGGACCTGATTTCCATTCAGACTGCTTTGTCCAGCCAAGTGGCACTTTGTGGGATACATTGAATGTAATGGAGTTGAAGTTGTGTTCCCAGCTGTCCACAGGATGGCGCCAGAGCAGCATAACTGGACTTGTGAGACCTGAGTAATATACCAGGGAAATACACTATATATCAAATCAAATCAAATCAAATTTTATTGGCCACATGTGTCGAATACAACAGGTGCATACATTACAGTGAAATACTTAATTACAGCCCTTAACCAACAGTGCATTAATTTTTTTAAATAAAAAAAGTAAAATAAAACATCAACAAAAAAGTGTTGAGAAAAAAAGAGCAGAAGTAAAATAAAATAACAGTAGGGAGGCTATATATACAGGGGGGTACCGTTGCAGAGTCAATATGCGGGGGCACCGGCTAGTTGAGGTAGTTGAAGTAATATGTACATGTGGGTAGAGTTAAAGTGACTATGCATAAATAACATAATATACACAAGTATGTGGACACTCTTCAAATGAGTGGATTCTGCTATTTCAGCCACACCCGTTACTGACAGGTGTATACAATCGAGCACACATAGTTACACAGTGCTTTCGGAAAGTATTCAGACCCCTTGACTTTTTCCACTTTTTCAGGCTTATTCTAAAATTGATTAAATTGTTTTTTTTACTCATCAATCTACACACAATACCCCATAATGACAAAGTTATGGGTTTTTAGAACTCCTGTGTTGTCTTGGCTGTATGCTTAGGGTCGTTGTCTTGTTGGAAGGTGAACCTTCACCCCAGTCTGAGGTCCAGAGCGCTCTGGAGCAGGTTTTCATCAAGGATCTCTCTGTACTTTGCTCTGTTCATCTTTCCCTCGATTCTGACTAGTCTCCCAGTCCCTGCCACTGAAAAACATCCACACAGCATGCTGCCACCACCATGCTTCACCGTAGGGATGGTGCCAGGTTACCTCCAGACGTGACGCTTGGCATTCAAGCCAAAGAGTTAAATCTTGGTTTCATCAGACCAGAGAATCTTGTTTCTCATTGTCTGAGAGTCCTTTAGGTGCCTTTTGGCAAACTCCAAGCAGGCTGTCATGTGCCTTTTACTGAGGAGTGGCTTCCGTCTGGCCACTCTACCATAAAGGCCTGATTTGTGGAGTGCTGCAGAGATGTCCTTCTGGAAGGTTCTCCCATATCCACAGAGGAACTCTGGAGCTCTGTCAGAGTGACCATCGGGTTCTTCGCGGGTTCTTCGTCACCTCCCTGACCAAGGCCCTTCTCCCCCTATTGCTCAGTTTGGCCGGGCGGCCAGCTCTAGGAAGAGTCTTGGTGGTTCCAAACATCTTCCATTTAAGCATGATGGAGGCCACTGTGTTCTTGGGGACCTTCAATGCTGCAGACATTTTTTGGTACCCTTCCCCAGATCTGTGCCTCGACACAATCCTGTCTCGGAGCTCTACGGACAATTCCTTCGACCTCATGGCTTGGTGTTTGCTCTGACATGCACTGTCAACTGTGGGACCTTATGTAGACAGGTGTGTGCCTTTCCAAATCATGTCCAATCAATTGAATTTGAAGTTGAATACATGTCCTTTCCTTTAATCACTGTATATTCCTCCTTTTTAATCACGTTGTTTTCCCACTCCGATGTCCGTCTCGAGTCCTTTTCTGCCGTCCATGACGATGTTAACTCCAGTGGTGGAAAAAGTACCCAATTGTCATACTTGAGTAAAAGTAAAGATACCTTACCAGAAAATGACTCAAGTAAAAGTGAAAGTCAGCCAGTAAAATACTACTTGAGTAAAAGTCTAAAAGTATTTGGTTTTAAATATACTTAAGTATCAAAAGTAAATGTAATTGCTAAAATATACTCAAGTATCAAAAGTAAAAGTACAAGTATAAATAATTTCAAATTCCTTACATAAAGCAAACCAGACAACTTTCTTGTTTTAAAAATTTACGTTCAGCCAGAGGCAAACTCCAACACTCAGACAATTTACAAACAAAGCATTTGTGTTTAGTGAGTCTGCCAGATCAGAGGCAGTAGGGATGTTCTCTTGATAAGTGCGTGAATTGGACCATTTTCTGTCCTGCTAAGCATTCAAAATGTAACGAGTACTTTTGGGTGTCAGGGAAAATGTATGGAGTAAAAAGTACATTATTTTCTTTAGGAATGTAGTGAAGTGAAAGTAAAAGTAGTCCAAAATATGAATAGTAAAGTCAAGTATATATACCCCCAAAAAACTACTTAAGTAGTACTTTAAAGTATTTTTACTTAAGTACTTTACACCACTGGTTAACTCTCTTTCTTAGCTAGCTCGACTATGCACTTGCCTCTGCTATCAATACACTGTGCTAACATTAGCCTATTCTGGACCACAGAAAATAACAGTTTTAAACATCGCCAATCTGTTGTTATGTCTCGTGGGTTTCATAACCACGTCTGTATAACAATTCAATAATGATGAGACAGGAGACAGGAATCAGTTCAACCATTTATCTGGAACGTGATCATCTCAACACATACAAACCCCCATGATGCTCTGCAGCACAACCCCAATATACAACAAATACATAGATAAGTAAATGGACACTAAACAAAACTCATAGAGGAATTTAAATGTTCAGTTGTAGAAAGTAGGGCCATGGGATAGGGTCAGAAAGGTCAGTATGTTTGATAACTGGTTACAGAGGTGACATAACAAGCATAAGGTCCATTATAACACAGTGAAGTAGAGGTGGGAGCTAAAAGCAGACATGGACAGTGAGACGGTGTGAGGAGGTCAGGGGTGAAACACTAGATCAGGACAGGTAGAAATGGCAGGGCTGGAAATAGACACAGAGACACATTCTGATCATGGCTCAGACCTGACCTGAGACACCCAAACAGAAGATGCCATAGCAAAGTCCTGTCCAGTAGGCTATATGGGATTTCCTTTCATCAAAATACAACACATGGAAATGTGTCCAGTGTGTATGTGTGTGTGTCCAGTGTGTGTGTGTGTGTGTGTATGTCCAGTGTGTGTGTGTGTCCAGTGTGTGTCCAGTGTGTGTTTGTGTGTGTCCAGTGGGTGTGTGTGTCCAGTGTGTGTGTTCAGTGTGTGTGTGTGTGTGTGTGTGTCTGTGTAAAGTGTGTGAGTGTGTCCAGTGTATATGTCTGTGTGTGTGTGTCCGGTGTGTGTGTCCAGTGTGTGTGTGTGTCCAGTGTGTGTGTTTGTCCAGTGTGTGTGTTTGTCCAGTGTGTGTGTTTGTCCAGTGTGTGTGTTTGTCCAGTGTACGTGTGTGTGTATGTGTCCAGTGTACGTGTGTGTGTATGTGTGCGGTGTGTGTGTTTGTGTCCAGTGTGAGTGTGTCCAGTGTGTGTGTGTCCAGTGTGTGTGTGTGTGTGTGTGTGTGTGTTTGTCCAGTGTGTGTGTGTGTGTGTGTCCAGTGTGTGTGTCCCCAGTGTGTGAGTGTGTCCAGTGTGTGAGTGTGTCCAGTGTGTGTGTGTCCAGTGTGTGTGTGTCCAGTTTGTGTGTGTGTGTCCAATGTGTGTGTGTCCAGTGTGTGTGTGTGTGTACAGTGTGAGTGTGTCCAGTGTGTGTGTGTGTGTGTGTATGTCCAGTGTGAGTGTGTCCAGTGTGTGTGTGTGTCTAGTGTGTGTGTGTGTGTCCAGTGTACGTGTGTGTGTGTCCAGTGTGTGTGTGTGTGTGTGTGTGTCCCCAGTGTGTGTGTGTCCAGTGTGTGTGTGTGTGTGTGTGTATTTGTACAGTGTGTGTGTGTGTCCAGTGTGTGTGTACAGCGTGTGTGTGTGTGTGTGTGTGTGTTTGTGTGTGTCCATCGTGTGTGTGTGTGTGTTTGTGTGTGTCCACTGTGTGTGTCCAGTGTGTGTGTTTGTCCAGTGTGTGTGTTTGTGTGTGTCCAGTGTGTGTGTTCAGTGTGTGTGTGTCCAGTGTGTGTGTGTATGTCCAGTGTGAGTGTGTCCAGTGTTTGTGTTTGTCCAGTGTGTGTGTGTGTGTGTGTGTATGTGTGTGTTTCCAGTGTTTGTGTGTGTATGTGTGCGTTTCCAGTGTGTGTGTGTGTGTGTGTGTGTCTCCAGTGTGTGTGTATCCAGTGTTTGTGCCCAGTTTGTGTGTGTCCAGTGTGTGTGTGTGTGTGTCAGTGTTACCATGGTTATTATTTACAGGGACACTGAGGAGTCAACATCATAAACATTAAACCCTGGATAGAGGGGCTCAGTGAATGTGGAGTGGAATGTGTACAGGTGGGTCAGTGTGTCAGAGGAGACTCTGTAGAAGGACAGAGTGCCGGCTGGCCAGTCCAGATACACTCCTACTCTGTGGGGGCTGGAGGAGGGGACGTATATGGTAGTGGACTTATTATTGTGCCAGGCAGAGTAACTGATGTCAGAGCAGAACAGACTCCAGGACTTGTCATTGTATCCAATCAGACAGTCATAACCCCCTCCTCTCCTGTTGATTCCTTTATATGCCACTCCTATATCAGCCCCTCTCCCACTCCCCTCTACCTCCCAGTAACAGCGCCCAGTCAGACCCTCTCTACACAGCACCTGTCCACAGACCTCAAATCTCTATGGGTGATCAGGATACGGCTGCTCCAATCTCCTACCTGTCACCTTTCTGTTCTCCTCAGACAGAGAGAGGAATCTGTTTACTGTGTTTAGGTCCAGTGTGAGATCACAGACATCTGATGGATGAAACCAGACACAATATTAGAAATCATCATCATTCACATTAGAATGTTAACTCACTTTTCACTAATTCATTTAATGTAGATGTTTCTAGGTATCAAAAGGAGAAGTTAAGGTAACTTGAGATTTGTTCAATGATCATATGTTATACTGTATGGTAATATAAAACACACTTATTCCCATTAATTACACACACACACACACACACACACACACACACTGAATACACACACACACACACACCCTGAACACACACATTTCTAACGTAACACGAACACGCCACACAGACACAGACACACACATTGTCAAAGCAACTCTTTGTAAACTTTGGTGTCCCTGATTTGTGCTTCTGTAGAACGACAACTGATATTTAATTTGACCAAGTAAGTAATGATGGTGGTCTTTGACTTTGACTTCACTTGAATTAAGACTTATTCTTAGTCATATTCTTCACAGCAGTCAACACTCACATTTTCTAAGTCCAGGTTTCATTGTGTTCTCTCCACCATGTTCCACACTGTAGCGGTAAGCAGAAGAACAGACAGTCATTGAGGGATACACCTGAACTCACACACACACACACACACACACACACACACACACACACACACACACTGGACACACACACACACACACACACACACACACACACACACACACACTGGACACTCACACACACATTCAGCATATAACTTTGTCCAAGCGGTGGTAAGAATGTGTGTGTGTGTGTGTGTGTCCAGTGTGTGTAACTTGTGTGTGTGTGTGTGTCGAGTGTGTGTGTGTGTGTGTCCAGTGTGTGTGTCTGTCCAGTGTGTGTGTGTGTGTCCAGTGTGTGTGTGTGTTCAGTGTGTGTGTCTAGTGTGTGTGTGTTTCTAGTGTGTGCGTGTGTGTGTGTGTGTGTGTGTTTAGTGTGTGTGTGTGTCTAGAGTGTGTGTCCAATGTGTTTGTGTATATCTAGTGTGTCTATTGTGTGTGTTTGTGTGTCTATTGTGTGTGTTTGTGTCCTGTGTGTGTGTTTGTGTCCAGGGTAAGTTTCTCTGTGTGTGTGTCCAGTGTGTGTGTGTGTTCAGTGTGTGTGTGTGTGTGTGTGTGTGTGTCCAGTGTGTGAGTGTATGTGTGTGTGTGTTCAGTGTGTCTGTGTGTGTTTCCAGTGTGTGTGTGTTCAGTGTGTGTGTGTGTGTGTGTGTGTGTGTGTGTGTCCAGTGAGTGTGTGTATGTGTGTGTATGTGTCCAGTGTGTGAGTGTATGTGTGTGTGTGTGTTCAGTGTACGTGTCTATGTGTGTGTGTTTGTGTGTGTATGTGTGTGTGTCTGGTGTGTGTGTGTGTGAGTGTATGTGTGTGTGTGTGTGTGTCCAGTGTACGTGTCTATGTGTGTGTGTTTGTGTGTGTATGTGTGTGTGTCTGGTGTGTGTGTGTGTGAGTGTATGTGTGTGTGTGTGTGTGTTCAGTGTGTCTGTGTGTTTCCAGTGTGTGTGTGTGTGTGCGTGTGTGTGTGTTTGTGTGTGTGTGTCCAGTGTGTGTGTGTGTGTGTCCAGTGTACATGTCTATGTGTGTGTGTGTGTGTGTGTTTGTGTGTGTGTAGTGTGTGTGTGTGTCCAGCGTGTGTGTGTGTGTCCAGCGTGTGTTTGTGTGAGTGTGTCCAGTCTGTGTGTTTGTGTGAGTGTGTCCAGTTAATATGTCCAGTGTACGTGTCTGTGTGTGTGTTGGGTGCGTCTAGTATGTGTGTTTGTGTGTGTCTAGTGTGTGCGTCCAGTGTTTGTGTGTGTCCAGTGTGTGTGTGTGTGTGTGTGTGTTTGTGTGTGTGTGTGTGGGTCCAGTGTGTGTGTCCAGTGTGTGTGCGTGTATCCACACTAGACACACACACACACACACACACACACACACACACACACACACACACACACACACTGGATACACAAACACACCACACACAAACACACACACAGGACACACACTGGACACACACACACACACACACACACACAGTCTTTATATAACGTATTCCAAGTGGTGGTCAGAATGTTTGTCTTGTCTTAACTACCCTGATAACTCCAACATGTCTGATATGAACATTGACATAAACCCTCTACATACTTGAGT
Source organism: Coregonus lavaretus (assembly GCF_964263955.1). Classification (NCBI taxonomy): domain Eukaryota; kingdom Metazoa; phylum Chordata; class Actinopteri; order Salmoniformes; family Salmonidae; genus Coregonus; species Coregonus lavaretus. Next base: position 178,881 of record NW_028156283.1, read on the forward strand.
TTCTCCAGTCTGCAGTGTGGATCCTCCAGTCCAGCAGAGAGCAGTCTGACTCCTGAGTCTCCTGGGTGATTGTAGCTCAGGTCCAGCTCTCTCAGGTGTGAGGGGTTTGACTTCAGAGCTGAGACCAGAGAAGCACAGCCTTCCTCTGTGACTAGACAGCCTGACAGCCTGCAAAGAGTCAAATCATATTAAAACCACACTGCTATTCTTTGGTGTGAAAATTTATTCTTTCAACAATTTCAGATACATCAGAGTCCTGAAACCTGCCATATCTATTCATATATACATATGTATATGTCACGGTTTCGGCCGAGGCTGCTCCTCCTCCTTGTTCGGGCAGGTTTCGGCGTTCGTCGTCCCCGGAGTACTAGCTGCCACCGTTGGATGTTTTCGATGTTCGTTTGGTTTTGTCTAGTTGTTGTGCACCTGTTCCCTGTTAGTGTGATTATGTACCCTATATATTGTTCCATTTGTTTGTCATGTGTTGTGTGTAATTGTTTTCCTGTCGTTTGGTGCAGTGCTGTTTGCTAGACTCTCTTTGTTTTACCGTCGCACTATTGTGTATGTTTCGCCTCCGGGTTGTTTGACCCGTGTTATGATTTTTGGATTTTCTAGTAAAGTCTGGATTAACTGAGCTCCTGTGTCCTGCTATTGATTCGCAACACATCCGCATCAGAGTTCGTGACAGTATATATACAGTACCAGTCAAAGGTTTGGACACACCTACACATTCAAGGGTTTTTCTTTATTTTTACTATTTTTTACATTGCAGAATAATAGTGAAGACATCAAAACTATGAAATAACACATATGGAATCATGTAGTAACCAAAAAAGTGTTAAATTAATCCAAATCTATTTTATATTTGAGATTCTTCAAATAGCCACCCTTTGCCTTGATGACAGCTTTGCACACTCTTGGCATTCTCTCAACCAGCTTCATGAGGTAGTCACCTGGAATGCATTTCAATTAACAGGTGGGCCTTCTTAAAAGTTAATTTGTGGAATTTATTTCCTTCTTAATGTGTTTGAGCCAATCAGTTGTGTTGTGACAAGGTAGGGGGGTATAAAGAAGATGGCCCTATTTGGTAAAAGACCAAGTCCATATTATGGCAAGAACA